>NC_043977.1:25535374-25835374 GCF_902148855.1 Sphaeramia orbicularis
GATGAGCAATAAACAGTGCATGTTTTGTGTCCATTTGCTTCAGGCTACTAGACTGGAGGCACTGCACCGCTTCACGGTTCTTTGGCATCTTACTCGGGAGATTCAGAACAACCGGAGTATGTCCCTTAATCGCTCCTTTGACAGGTTTGTACACAGAAGCAAGTATGACAAAGCCGAATGAGCTGAAATGTATAAGTTGTTTGAAGTTATTTGGGAATGCTGTTCCATTTTTGGGTTTTTATTGCTTTTTATTTTGTTTCAATTCAAATGTCTTTAATGAGTTGCCTTTCTACACATTTTACGTATGACAGATGACTTCTGGACCATATGGACATTTTTCAGACGACTATGCTTTTTGTCTTTTTTAGGTCTTTGTGTGTTGTGGTGGACAGTCTAAGTTGTACAGATGGCTCCATAGCTGCAGCAGCCCAGTGTTGGCTGGTCAGAGCTCTGTCTCTCAATGATGTGATTCGGATCTTGGAGCCAATCCTCTTGTTGCTGCTTCATCCCTCCACTCAGCGATGCTCTATTCAGAGTGTCAAACAGAATTTTACTGCTGGTAAGGCCATTGGTTTTGTGAGATGCCTATGATGTGTTTGAAATTTCGCAAGCAAGAAGTTCCTCTGTGTGGAAATCAAAGTAACTGCTGTGAACAAAGAAAAGAAAAGAAAAGAAGAACAATTTGAATGGACTACTTCGTTAAAACGTTATAGATAGTGTTTAGAATATGTCTTTGTCCATGTATTTCATACATAATCCCAATACTTTGAGTGAAGGTGAAAATCAGCTTACATATTTTTGTGTCATCAATATATTCTTACCTAAAAGTCAGTAGAAATATCCAATATTACAAAAAAAGTAAAATGACAGAAGAATATACATGCAAAGCCACTAAAACACACACTTAAATAAAAAAAAAATAATAATAATAATGAAAATGCAAAGTTATTCTAGCCTCAATTCAATTGTGTCTTACATCTGGTTTGCTTTAAAGGGAACATAAAGGTTCTAAACAGCAGAAGTCGAAGCTCCAAAACATCTGGGACATCTGCAGAGGCCATGGCAACTGAGGTCACCACCTTAAATCTCATGAATATTGTGGACCGAGAATCTCTGTGGGGAGAGTTAGACAACGGTCCAGAGTTGACCAAACCAACAGACATTTTAGTGGCATCAAGGAGTGAGAGTGAAGAGACAGAAGAAGAGGATGATGAAGAGCAGGGGGATGAGGAGGAGGACGGTGAGAGTGAACACACTGAGTCAGCTGACACCAGTGGGGCCCAGGTATCCACAGAGAACTCTAGCTCTGGCTCTGTACCCTACCGCAGCATCGAGGAAGGAGGAATGTTCAATGGCCTGCGCAGGGCCGAGTCTGAACACACGCAGGCGTCTGATTCGCTGTCAAGTGAGGATGAAGAGGATCATGAACTGGAAGCCATGGCCAGGTCTCGCCTGTTGAAACAGGAGCGTGAGAAGAGAGAGGCCATTGACTCCCTGTTCCGCCATGTGCTGCTGTATCCTGTGGCTGGTGGATGGCATCACCTGCTCCAGGGCTTGGCGCTGCTGGACAGCCTTCTGAGGAGCAGCGCTGAGTGTCCTCTGGTTGATGCCCTTTCATCCACTTCTCTAGACACAAGCTCTGCTGCCCATCTGAACCTGGTCTCTAACCTTTTGCAGCGCCACCAACAGGCTCAGGATGGAAAAGGCTTCTATGGCAACCTGCTTTCCCCTTCCTCCTCCCCTTCTGTTCCCCCATCCCTGCTCATTGAATTGCTGGTGTCCTTGTGCCTACGCTTCCTGCGCTCTCATTACCCTTCCTACCTCAGTCTGGGACCCCACGACCTGCAGGGAAACAGGGAAGTTCAGGTGAAGAGTGTGGAGGTGCTTACTCGGATTGTGAACCAGCTTGACTTCATGGCACGCGGAAACAATGGGCCCAGTCTGGAGCTCATCCGCAGGCTCCTCACTGAATGCAAAGTGCAGCAATACGCTCTGCTTACTCTGTCTGCATCCATGTATGTCAGCCAGAGGGGGGTGGAAAAGGGGGTAATCAAGCCAGCTGAGTTCCTGGATGAGCAGGGCAGCCTTCCGGAGGAAAGCCTTGTGAATCTTGGAGTAGGAGGAGGGCAGGAGCAGTACCCCTTACAAATGGAACTACTCAAACTCCTTCAGTCTCTCATCGTCCTGGAATATCACATGTGGCCTGGTGGTGCAGCTGTGTCAGGTGGCACTTCCAGTCAGCCAGGGGAGCCTCGTGAAACTCCCACTGCCAGCACACCTCTTGCTCGTGAGTGGCAGACTGCAGTCCTTTTCCAGCAGTCCATTAAGGCAGCCCAGTACGTACAAAGTCATCCCATCACAGCCCAAGGAATGTTTGTTTCTGCTGCTGCCAGGGCGCTGCAGCCACAGTATGGTTATGCCATGCACCCTCACTGGGTGTCACTGCTGTGCTCCTCTCTGCCCTACCTGGGCCGCTCATTAGGCATCATTGTGGCTCCTTTCATCAATCAGATCTGTAGGAACTTGGATGAGCTAGTCAAGCTTTACGATCATGATGGAGGAAAGACCAATCAGAGGTAAATGGATCACTATTGACAACACACACTAAATGCAGTTGTAGATTTTCACATTTATAACTAGAAGCTAATTCCAGATATTCAAATTATCTTCACACACCTGTATTCATACTCTGATATCCATACTCATTTTTCAACCCATTTACTTCTGGTCATAATTTCCTGAACTATTTGTACAAGACAATCAACCATAACACAAACAACTTAATGCATTCCCATGACTGAAAAACAGCACCTGCCCCATTCTTCATCATAATAATAATATAACATAATAAACACAGATCACATAAGCAGTTCAATAATACTCAAATACAACCATTAATAGTCTTAAGTTGAATATTACTCAGTAATTTCATTTGATATATTTTCAAGTCTATGGTTTCACTGCATGTATTCAAATTCATATCTGCTTCACTGTAGCATGTTCCTATAGAAATTAAATTACAGTCTATGACCCTTGTCATTTAGTCTTAATATATTGATTATTTCTGAACATATTCTCTTTGTAAGTGTGTTCATCATAAAGTTATATCAAATTCACAATGTGAAACACTTGATCTAATTGAGATATCCAATGTCTATTTCTTTTTTTCAGCCTGATTAGCAGGAAGGAGAACATTGCTCCCGATTATCCCCTGACTCTCCTCGAAGGCCTGACCACCATTACACACTTCTGTCTCCTTGACAACAAGAGGGTGTGGAACAAAGCACACACACACAGAAATGTACCACTTACAGCTGTTTGAATAGTAAAGATCATTGTTTTCTCTCTTTCAGTCCCTGGTTGCATGTGATCCTATAGATGTCCGTAATGCACGCAATGCTGTGATCGAGGCGCTACCACACATGCTCAGTAGTATGGCATTGCTGTGGAGTGTGGTGATTAGGGAAGAGTTTCAGCGGCGGGCATCAGACTCTGCCCAGAGTAGCAGACACAGTTCTACATCTGTCTACTTTAAAAGCACCAAGGTGTGTGTTTGAACTGTTTGCGCATGTGTTCTGAATTTTCCTCACCTTGATTTACAGGGTTTATGATGACAGATAATGTATTAACAATGAAAAACGTGTTTATTTTAAAGATTCTTCGGCAGCGGATACTGGAGTTTCTGGTTCCTTTAACGGGCCAGTACGGCGTTCAGCTGATGGCTTCACTGGGAGCAGTGTGGAGCAGCAGGAAGAGTAAAAGGAGACCCAAGAACAAGGTAAGAACATAAGGTTTCCAGAACCAAATAAGGCCCATACTCTGGCCCATACTGCAGTGTCCTAAAGCGCTTTCCTTACCCTCCCTTCTCACTAAGGTTTTACCTGTAGCCAGTGAGGCTCGACTAATTATTGTGGATCTGGTGAAATCATTCAACACATTGCACACAGATACCATCCTGCACCTGGTCAAAGAGGTGGTGAAAAAACCACATCAAATCAAAGGAGAACAAGTATGTAAATGTATATATACATGTACAGAATCCAAAACCTGTCTGACCTACAGTATGACTATAACTTGATCTAACTTCTTTTTAAAAACAATTTCTGTTTCCATCAGAAGTCGACCCTAGTAGATATCCCCATGTTACAGTTCAGCTTCACCTATATCCAGAGGTAAGTAGAAAATCTCAGAGCAAACAGTCCATCTATAGATGTTGACAATTCAAAAAAAAATGAATGGTTTTGTGTTCAGTATTTCAGGTCAAGCGCTGCAAGAAAATGTTGCTCCTCTCCTCACTCTGTTGAGAGAATCGGTTCAGCTAAACCTGGCCCCGCCCGGGCACTTCTTACTTCTGGGGTCAGTTTTTACACACAAAGTCTTTATTGTACTGTTCTTAATAGTGGTAGAAGTTCTCCTTTACTGGATACCTGTCCTTACACATGTAATATCAGAGCATGAAGTACTTAAAACAGCTCATAAATATGATGACAAGAAATTTTGTTGTTTATAGAACAGATTTAATTAAGCAATTTGCTTTTCTTGTGATGTTCATTTATGATATTTGTTTTGCAGAATCCTCAATGATTTTGTCAACAGACTTCCCAACCTGGACAACAAGAAGGATGCTAGAGATCTGCAGGTATATGTTATACTACTAGACTGAGATGAAACAGCTATCACCTTTCAAGTCAATATGAAAGACTTTTATTATTATAGTGGGCAAATGCATGATATACTGTGGTAATATTGATGGTGCAGGAGGTGACCCAGAGGATTCTCGAGGCAGTGGGTGGGATTGCAGGTTCATCTCTGGAACAGACCAGTTGGCTCAGCCGCAGCCTCGAGGTCAAAGTTCAGCCACAAATCTGCCCAGAAGCTGAAGAAGCTGATGACATAGATGTAGATGGTGACAATTATGGTAAGTAACTGACAAGAAATGCATGCATTATCTGTAACCATGGCTATTGTTAATTAACCTAGAGAAGGAAGGTAGGCTTTGTTGGCCAAGACTTGAAGACAATAGAGCACTGCTCTTGTTGTGGAAACACTGCTCTTCGTCTAGAACACTTATCTCAATGCTCATGCTCAACAGTGCATTTTTTAAGAACAAAGCCACTGGGTAAATGTACCACTCCTGTACTGTACTTCGGTACAGATTTGAAGTACTTGTTGCACTTAACTTCATTCATACTGAATATTGTATTTTTTACCCCTCTACGTTTGTCTGACAGTCACTTTCATTTTGCAGATTATAATTCCAAATCTCCTTCCTGTCCAGTGAAAATCATGTATTTTGGATTAAGTATTCCTTTATGGACTCAAAAAATTTCCCTCCTCTCGAATAATTTTGTTGAATTCAGTGGTTTAGGAATTGTCAAATAGGTGAAAACAGAATTTTTTTTTTCTCAACTGAAGATTTTTTTTTTTCATATGTACTAGCGCTACAAACATGATGATCTTATAGAACATGATGCATTACTGTAGATGAAACAACCAGCAGGATGTAAATTTGCTAAATTAGTTTAGCCTTAAACAAATACAAGCGTAAAATGCAACATTCACGCTGATACAGCAGTAATACGAATCCAAAACATCATGTAATATTATATAATAATACACTTCTTTTAATACTTTAAGTACATTTTGCTGATGATATTTATATACTATTAGTTAAATACGTATAGGTATTAATACTTGTAATTAAGAAAAAGAATGGACCTGGTAAAAGCATAAAATAACTGATCTCATTTTGTTTCTCTCCTCATTCTCTGATCAGAGTCAGTGGCTCAGGCTAGTGCCATGGTGTCCTCCTCAGCTCCGTCCGTTTACAGTGTGCAGGCTCTTGTTCTTCTGGCTGAGGTAGGGCTTGGCTTGTTGGGTGTGGTGGTGAATAGGTAATACAAAGGTTGTTTTTGTGTATCATGTAAGATTTTCTCAACACTTTTTTACACTTTTCTGTGTAGATTTTGGCACCGCTTCTGGACATGGTATATCGCAGTGATGAGAAGGAAAAAGCCGTTCCTCTCATCTCTCGGCTCATGTACTATGTTTTCCCCTACCTGAAGAACCACAGGTATCTAGTGCAGATGGCTGAGTAATGTTTACACAAGTACACCATCTTTGTTCTCTTTAGTCATATCACAGTTCCTTTAATAATATGTTCCTCTGGTAGTGCCTACAACATGCCCAGCTTTGAAGCAGGTGCTCAGCTGTTGAGCAGTCTGAGTGGGTATGCCTACACCAAACGGGCCTGGAGGAAGGAGGTCTTTGAGCTCTTCATGGACCCCCTCTTCTTCACCATGGATGCCTCCTGTGCACACAGGTTGGTGTACTTGCCTGTAGCAGAAATTGTCCAGAATTTTACTTCCAGAGTAAATCTTTTAGTGCTTTGAAACTTAAAGTTATAAATGTGAAAGACAAATTAAATATATATTTTTAAAAAGATTATTATAGAGAGTATATGTTATGGATGGGCATTTTAATTACTGTTTGAAGTCATTAGTCGCAACATCATTAACACATGCCCTCTGGCCAAACTAAAACAATCTTAATAAAACAAGAAGTCACCAACTGAAGAGTGGGTGATCTGCAAGTATACCATTTACCACTTCAAACACTTCATCAGGCTTTACTTAACATATGCAGTACTCTGTCAGAAACGGTGCCATAAACATTAGTTTTGCAACTCTGTGAAGTACAACCTAAATCTCCTCCCACCCCAAATTCAAATTCGCCAACTCTTTGAAAAAAAAAAAAAAAAAAAAAAAAGATATAAACTATGCTTACCATTTTGACTAATTGACTAATCACGTGTTCACACTTATCTGTAAGATAAGATGAGACTTTATTCATCCCACCATGGGAAAATTACGCAGCTGACAGCAGCAAACACAAGAATAAAGTGCAGGGAAGACAGAAAACAGAAAATATACACTTATGAAACAACAACTGGAAAAATAAATAAATCTGCTATATAAATATAAATTTAGATTTAAACTTAAATATTATAATCATATTTACAATATATTTGCACATGCACATGGTGTGATATGGGGGAGGGGTTACTGAGAACTGTTATAAAGTCTGATGGCTGTGGGGAGGAATGACCTGCGGTATCACTCCTTCTTGCACTGGGGATGTAAAACTCTGGTGCTGAAGGAGCTGCTCAGGGCCTCTACAGTTTGATGCAGGGGGTGGGAGGGGTTGGCCATGATGGATGTCAGCTTGACCAACATCCTTCTGTCCACTACCTCCTGGATGGAGTCCAGCAGGCAGCCTAAGACAGAGCCGGCTCTCTTAACCAGTTTATTCAGTCTCTGTCTGTACTGCTGACTCCCCAGCACACGATGCCAAATAGTTAGGGGTGTAACGGTACAGAAAAATTTCAGTTCGGTACAGGGGTCTTCAGTTCGATACATTTTCGATATGTTTTTAGTACAGTGAAGGAGACCAATGAAGGGGGGGGTGTAAAGGGGGTGCGCTCCGTAACTACCTGTGGGACACAGGACATTTTTGCAAAATATTGTTCAGTCATTTGTGCATTAACAGGTACCCCATGTTATGTATTTTTGTATTTTTGAATGTTCAATGTTCATTTATGGCAAACACTGTTATTTTTCAGATTGTTTTTGAACGCCTCACAGTATTCCCTGAGGTGCTGTGAATGAGACTTCACACACCACAGCAGAGGCACAGTGTAGGAGAAGAGCAGTAGGTTCACTTGATTTTGCCAACTTGAGTTAAAAAATAAAATCCTTTTTGCTATAAAGGAGCCCATGGACACTTTTGTGCCACAAAGCTGCAACAAACCGAAACCCGAAACTTAATATGCTTTGCATGCCCTACCCAGCTTCTGTGCTTCTGTTATACTCTCTGTTGTCATGTATTGGCTTGTTTTGCAGTGGCGCTGAGAATCGACTGCTGCTGAATGTATATAGAGGAAACCCTGCACATGGGTTCTGCTTGCGGCCACCCTGCTTCCCGAGTATTTTCGTTCTTCATATCAGCTACATGTATTCATTCAGTAGACCTCCGTATTGTATCGAAGGCCCCGAACCGAAACTGTGTGGTACAAATGAGTGCATCGTTATACCCCTACAAATAGTACTACAAAGGCCACCACAATATTGTAAAATGTCTGGAGAAGAGCCCTGCCCACTCCGAAGGACTTCAGTCTCCTCAGCAGGTGGAGGTGACTCTGTCCCTTCTTGAACATGGAGATGTTGGCACATTCTGTGGTCTGTCAGTGAAGTAGCTGATGGTCCATTCAGCCAGATGTGGGTCCACACCTGCTTCCTCCATCTTCCCCCACAGCAGCAACGGCTGGGTGGTGTTGAAAGCACTGGAAAAGTCACAGAACATGACTCTCACTGAGTCTCACAGAGGGTGACAGGTATGTAGTGGTTCAGTTCACTGGGGTGAGCTCTTTAGGGAACCGGAACCACACAGGAGGTCTTCCACAGGACTGGGACTCTGTTCAGACTGAGGCTCAGATTGAACAGATACAGAACCACCTCAGTGAGCTGGTCTGCACATTCCCTAAGCAGCCTGGAGCTGATGCTGTCTGGGTCTGTGGCTTTCCTGGCCTTCATCTTCCAGCGAGCTCCATCCTCACCTGGTCCGTAGTGAGGCAGAGGGGGGTGGGAGGTGACTGACGGGGCTCCTCAGAGAGGGGAGGGCGTAGAGAGGTGTGTGAGAGGCAGAGGTGAAGAAGGCATCAGCAGGGTGGAGGCTGCTGTACCGGAGGGGTGAGTCGAGGGACATGAAAGGGTGAGGGCTTGAGTCAGGACAGAGAAGTGTGAGTGGAGCGGAGGTGTTGATGGCAACAGCAGGAGGAAGGTTTGCACTCTGGAGAGGTGTGAACAGGGACCTGAATGGGTGGGGGCTGGAGTCAGGAAAGAGTCAAACCTGTTAAAATACAAATTTAGCTCAAAGCAGATTGACGTGGTTGTGATCAGAGCGGCCAAGAGGTGGGACGGGGGTGGAGGTATATGCATCTTTTATTGTGTGGCAGTTGACATACTGTGTGAAGTTGGGGAGAGTGGCAGTTAAGGAGGGAGGCATGATTAAACTCCCCAGAGATATGATAAGGGTCTGGGGGGTTTGCGTCTGCAGCTTGGACACTGTGCTCCGTGCATTTGTATGCAGCATCAGCGTTGGCCGAGAGAGGGATGTACACAGCCAAAAATAAAACAGTAGTATTAACGTATAGTATAATGAAATTCTTGAAGGTCAAATATTTATGTTATAATGAAATATTCCAATATTTGAAGACACAATAGTATAATATCTGAAATAATTTATTTTCAGTGAAAGTCCTCAAAATAACAAATAAGAAAATCCAAATGAATTTATGTAGGGAAAATTATTATGCATTAATATCAATGTGATTTACACTTAATTTGTTTTTGTAAGTGGGAGATGGAACAAAATGTACTTATCATTTACACGGTGTAGTTTATTTTTCAAAAATGAATTAAAGCATGTTTAACTGCCTTGTGGTCTTTACAGCTGGAAATCCATCATCGACCACCTGCTTACTCATGAGAAAACCATGTTTAAAGACCTCATGAGTAAGTAGACCTACTATTAAAAGTGTGTGATTCAAGTTTAGTTTTTAGAAGAATTTATCCTGTATTAAAATATTTCAATACACTAAACAAATGACTTTTTTCACAATAAAATTTGTCTTTTTGATGAGATAAAAATATGTCTTTTATTTAATTGTGCTGTAGGCATGCAAAGTAGCTCCTTGAAACTGTTTAATAGTGGGGACCAGAAACCGATGCTGCTGAAGCGACAGGCATTTGCAATGTTCAGTGGAGAACTGGACCAGTACCATCTCTATCTGCCCCTCATCCAAGGTGTGGCATTAGATACTATTATTTATACTAAGTATTGAAACAAACAGTCTCTTAAATGTAATTAACCTTCATTTTTTTTTACTTTTCCAGAGCGTCTCACTGAGGCTCTGCGTATGAATCCAAGCCCTGCTGTTTCAGCTCAAATGTTCTTGATGTTTCGTGTTCTTCTGCTGCGCATCTCATCCCAGCACCTCACATCCCTTTGGCCGATCATGGTGACAGAACTGGTAAGATCTCATCCTCTGGTGTTCCACTCGATGGCCACAAACTGTTTTTAATATTTTAACGAGATGTTGTTTTTCAGATCCGCATATTTGCTCGTCTTGAGAAAACTCTGCAAATAGACAAAGAAGTCTCAAAGTGAGTCAATTATTTTTATGTGTAATGTCTTTTTAGTTGCTGAAACTGTTAGCACTCACTCACTGACTTGTTTTATCTTTGTATTTATTCAGGCTGACCAAAGTGGTTCGTGGTGACAGGAATGGGCCACTGAATTTCTCTCAGCCAGACTTAGACATGTACCTGTCAGCCTGCAAGTTTCTGGACACTTCCCTGGCTTTTCCGCCTGAAAAGATGCCACTCTTTCAGATGTAAGAGCCACACTCAGGAGAAAAAAAACTGAGTTAAGAAATCCTGGCTGTGGCATTGGCTGTGTAGTCTCTGTGTGTTAATGGTGAACTGTTTGATCCACTCCCGTTGCAGGTATCGTTGGGCGTTTGTCCCTGAGGTGGATGTCAACCGTTACAGCGGCCCAGAGACGGCGCTGATTGAGGGCGAGCAGGAGTGCACACCCCATGTTGTCAAAATACTCGAAGGAATTCACCAGCGATACGGGGTAAGATCATATGTACAAACTTAAAGTTACAACTGAGCAATATATTGAATTCATTTGAATAATTAAGTCTTTATTATTGAACAATGTGAAAAATGCCTTAATTCCAAAATCAAATCAGTGCTTCCTCTGGAGATGTGTGTTTTGCATCCTGCTTGTTGTAATATTTCTCTTAATGTCAATATAAATGTTTTTTGTAATAAATAATGTACCCTGACATCCTTGCAAGTAACTGCTTTTTAGTTGTTGTTTGCTGATAATAGACATGATGTGTACTTTTAGTAAAGGTAATTCGTTATTATTTTTGAACAATGTTCTGAGATGTTTTTTGTTGGGGTTTTTTTTTGTCAATTGCTGAGCCCCACCTAATGATAACTATTATCTAAAGTCTGAGCCCATTATTTATTATTGATATTTACCTCCGCCAAGGAGGTTATGTTTTTGCCAGGGTTTGTCTGTCTGTTAGTGTGCAACATAACTCAAAAAGTTAAGGACAGATTTTGATGAAATTTTCAGGGTTTGTTGGAAATGGGATAAGGAAGAAATGATTAAATTTTGGTGGTGATCGGGGGTGGGGGGGCCCACGGGGGGGGCGCAGACCACAAAATTTCATCAAAATCTGTCCATAACTTTTTGAGTTATGTTGCACACTAACGGACAGACAAACAGACAGACAGATAGACAGACAAACAAACAAACCCTGGCAAAAACATAACCTCCTTGGCGTGGGGGGGGCCCACGGGGGGGGGCACTGATCAGCCTTGGCGGAGGTCTGCGCTCTCTGAGTGCTTCTAGTTGCTCCTTGTGACTAAATAGATGTTTATATTTGGATGTAGTTGCTGTTCACATACAGCAGTATATAAAAGTGTTCAGCCACCAGTGGGTTTGTTGTTGTAGTTGGACAGTATGAGAGGTGCTGCTTTTATCATCAGGTTTCATTTAATATGTCAAACAATTCGTAATGTTTGAGCAACTTTTTTTCCAAGGAACGGAAGTAACAGAGGTCACACTAAACACTGACTGCTGCATATCAAAGCCATTTTGTTAATATTTTTGTGAATTTTAAATATTGTGTACTTAATTTCTCTGTACTTACTTTACATATCTTAACTAGAAAAGCACTCGGAGAGCGCAGACCTCCGCCAAGCGCAAAAATTCCCCACATAATCGGTGACACAAATCCTACATTTATTTTTTAAAATAAAATCCGCCTTCTGGATCAGATCCGGATCAGCCTTTGAAATGTGATAGAGGACCCCATTGTCAATTCCTGAGTTAAATTTCATGAGTTTTGGTCAATAATTAAGCGAGATATTGGGAAACGAAAATTTTGGCCCCATTTACCACAATGTTAACGAAAATTTCAAAGTGATCCAGAATCCAGGATTTCTTCCAGATCACCCCCAAAAGTTAATCATTTCTTCCTTATCCCATTTCCAACAAACCCTGAAAATTTCATCCAAATCTGTCCATAACTTTTTGAGTTATGTTGCACACTAACGGACAGACAAACAAACAGACAAACCAACCCTGGCAAAAACATAACCTCCTTGGCGGAAGTAATAAAGGGACAGAGAAATAAATATGTTTGCGCATTACAAACCTTTAAAAACAACATAGCTATACATGGCTGAAGACTTTTGTCCAGTACTGTTTTCTGCATATAAGACATTTGGATCACCGCAAATGGATTTTTAAAACACCATTATTTGTGAACAGGTAATCGTATTGCAGTGACATCTGCAATTCTACAAACACGGGCCAACCACTTAAAATGCAGCCTTTTATTTTATCTGTTGATATTATGAAGATTTCGTTTTTTTCCATGTGACATTAGAATTGTATTTTAGAGTGTGACTGTCACATCTAATTTGTATGATGTCGTTCTGTCCTTCCAGGCATTGAATGGACTGAGCGAGGAGTCATCCACAGAGTATTTGGAGTTCCCCCTCCTCACCCAGCGCTCCCTGACATCCATCACCCAGCTGTTGCCTTTTCTTTGCACCCTCTGCTCTTCCTTCCAGGGTGGGAAACCTATGCCCCACTTCCCAGTAGCAGACTACCCGGCAGCCAGTTCAGACACGGTCCTGAAAAGACTGGAGCGAATAACTGAGGAAGAGTTCCTGGACTCGATGGAGAGTTAGAACTCAAGTGCTAAGCTTTCAAGAACTAAAAACTAAATCCTCTCCTTAAGCTTTGAAAACTTATGGGAATTGCCTGCAGCCATATGAGGGCACAACTGGTGATAATGTTGTATTGTGAACCATGAAAAGGAAAAGTTTTGAATTTCTTATGTTTTAACTTGTTTGAATCAAGTACCTCTGAGGTGTTCTTGCACTGAATCAGTATTTTTAAAAACTAGGTGTTTCCAACTGGTTGCCTCATTATCCTTAAAAAAATAAGTAAAAAGGCAAAAAGTATCCACATTGAGAATTTGTTGTAATGTTAATTCAAGTCCATGATCGTAGAGTCATAAAATATTTCCACATAACAAGTTGTGAAAAACGACTTTAAATTATTAACAGTAAGGTAGCTACTCCATAATTTTGACCTGACAGCAGATTCAGTGTGTAGAACCTCATTAAGTATTGGTAATATGTTCTTGTGACTTTAACTCTTGTTAACTACATTCGCTAATATGTTCGTCTGACTCTGAGAATGTAAAGTTTGTGTCTTGGGCTGCTGTTCAGAGGTATTTTCTCTTTAACTGTTATTAAAAAATGTTTTTTAGCACCTCACAGGCCCTTCTTTAAGATTTATGTTAAGATTTGTATTGTTAAGTTTCTGAATGTAACTCATGTTCAACGGGAAAACTTGTATGTACCTTCTAAAAACACAAACCGGTACTTGCCATTTTGGTGTCCAAGGGAATTCAGCAATTATTTGTTGTTGTTCATAGGTAATTTTTGCAACTGCAATTTGTCTTGTTTCCATACTGCTGAATGTTTAAGTAATTTATTTTGGGAGCTTAAATGATAATCTGTCAAGTTTTAAATTATTAGAAAGAGGACTCAATAAACAACAAGCTTGATTACTGTGTGTGTGTTTGTTACTGAATAAAAATAGCTGTCTGTTCACTGTGCTTGCATTGGTAAAACATTGTTCAGGGACTGAAATATATGAAAATAGTCTGTTTTCTTCAAATTGCTGCATCTTTGACATAGAAGTAAATATCACTCCATTGTAATTCAATTATCAGGACATGTTGGTTGGATTTCTACACACTGTTCCAGTTTACCAATATATGGATAAGCAGCTGAAATTACTCTAGATATGAGACAAAAAGTTGTGGCACAAAATTCACAACTTGTATCAACATGAAGAAAGGTTTTTCTATTGTCACCAATACATTTTATTCTATGATTTCTATATTTGTGTAACAGATCTGACTATTATCACACAAAACACTAAATACCAAAGATTGCAGTTAAAGTTTGCAGTGTATTGAATAGATATTTGTGTCATTAAACTCAGTGGAAGGGTAAGGCATGACCTTCACCCATCACAATTTTGAGCAGAAAAAAAAAAACGGCAGATTAGTTCATTCCCAGGTGAATTTAGAAAATAAATAAGATCATTTCGGTAAAGTTGGAATTGGTATCCGTGTTATTTTAACACTGAAGAGTCCCAGGCTAACTCACCGCCAAACAATGAATATGTAGTAGCAACGAAGGTTTACAGCTTTCAGCCCTACATGGTGAAAAATAAGGTCAGAAACACAGATAGCATTTAACACAATTCAGTCCCTCCAGGACTTCGTGGGATTTTTTTTTTTTTTTTTTTTTTTTTTTTGATTATTGCAGCCTAAAATGCCTGATTTTGCGGCAGCTTTTCAAAAAATCGCGGTGAAAGTTGTAATGATTTGAGGCTTCTTTTATTAAAGTCACAGGAACATGAGCATTTGCAAATTACCTACAACAGTCTTTTTGAAGTTTTTAGTCTTAAAAAGCACCAGGAAGCCATGATTTTAAACAAAACAGGCTTTTTTTTCATTCATTCATTTAATTGTTTTTAGCAGCCAATGAGAGCGGAGCGTCACAGAACATTAGCCAGTTAGAACGTAGCATCACAGAACATTAGTCAATCAGAGCAGAGCGTCACAGAACGTCAACCAATGAAAGCGCAGAATCACAGAACGCCAGCCAATCAGAGCAGAGCGTCACAGAACGTCAACCAATGAAAGCGCAGAATCACAGAACGCCAGCCAATGAGAGCGAAGCGTCACAGAACATTAGCCAGTTAGAGCGTAGCATCACAGAACATTAGTCAATCAGAGCAGATCGTCACAGAACGTCAACCAATGAAAGCGCAGAATCACAGAGCGCCAGCCAATGAGAGTGCAGCGTCACAGAACATCAGCCAATGAGAGCACAGCATCACAGAACGCCAGCCAATGAGAACGCAGCGTCACAGAACGCCAGCCAATGAGAGCGCAGCGTCACAGAACATCAACCAATGAGAGCGCAGCGTCACAGAACGTCAGCCAATGAGAGTGCAGCATCACAGAACATCAACCAATGAGAGCGCAGAGTCACAGAATGTCAGCCAATGAGACTGCAGCGTCACAGAACATCAACCAATGAGAAGAGCAGCGTCACAGAATGTCAGCCAATGAGAGCGCAGCGTCTTAGAACGTCGGCCAATGAGAGCGCAGCGTCACAGATTATCAACCAATCAGAGCGGAGCGTCACAGAACGTCAGCTAATGAGAGCGCAGCGTCACAGAACGCCAGCCAATGAGAGCGCAGCGTCTTAGAACGTCAGCCAATGAGAGCGCAGCGTCACAGATTATCAACCAATGAGAGCGCAGCGTCATAGAACGTCAGCCAATGAGACTGCAGCGTCACAGAACATCAACCAATGACAATGCAGCATCACAGAACGTCAGCCAATGAGAGCGCAGCGTCACAGAATGTCAGCCAATGAGAGCGCAGCATCACAGAACGTCAGCCAGTGACAGTGCAGCATCACAGAACGTCAACCAACCAGAGCGGAGCGTCACAGAACGTCAGCTAATGAGAGCGCAGCGTCACAGAACGCCAGCCAATGGGAGCGCAGCATCAAAGAACGCCAGCCAATGAGAGCGGAATGTCACAGAACGTCAACCAATGAGAGCGCAGCGTCACAGAACGCCAACCAATGGGAGCGCAGCGTCACTAAACGTCAGCCAATGAGAGCACAGCGTCACAGAACGTCAGCCAATGAGAGCGCAGCATCACAGAACGTCAGCCAGTGACAGCGCAGCGTCACAGAACATCAACCAATGAGAGCACAGCATCACAGAACGTCAACCAAGAGGCCCTTTCCCACCGCAGGCACTTTTGCAGGAACTTTCTGTATTACCCTTAACTTTCAAAGTTCCTGGTGCGTTTCCACCGAAAATTACCCTGGTAACTGACCCTCCCCCGGCCCCGAATTTACCCTGAAGAAGTTCCTGGTACAGAGGTAGTACTTTTCAGATTACCAGGAACTTTAAGGGGCGGGGCTGTGTGCTGCAGAAGGCTGAGTGGTGGACTAGACTGGCAGCGTTTCTGCATTCTGTTCACCGCCAATATTTAACTCATTTAATTTCCACAAACTTTGTGTTTTGATAATTCAGAAAATGGACCAAAAGAGAAGTTACAAGTGGACGGACGACGAGGAAGTTCAGACGGACTTTGAATCGCCGACACGAAACAAGTGAAGTTCAAGTAAAAGCTGTTGGAGCCAAATATAAGACACAAGCCTAAAGAAATACGAGAAAAGCCCAAGAAATGTATGCAGGATTAAAACAAACTAAAGAACCACAACGGTCTCAGTGGATCCGACTGTCGAACAAACCAATGGTCTGAATATGACACAAATATTCACTGTTTAGTTGGTTCCATGCTGTAACAGTAGTCAGAGGCATCAGCTGTTTAGTCCAAAGTGAAGTCCAGTTAACCTAATACTAACTGGTCAACAGTCTGACACTAAACCTAAATCTGACAACTGGATGTATTTGTGTTGTCGCTGTGAGCTGAACACTGATTTATTCTGTATGTTTGTGATTTCCACCTGAATTGGACCGGACGGACTCGCCTCTTTTGCTGAACCTATGGCTTGTTTGTGTCCTGGTCCAACATCTACTGGTGTTTACAACAGCCCAGGTCAGACAGGTCACATCACACTGGTAGGAATCTGTCATCATGTGTTCTGTTATTCATTTTAGCATTTTTACTACTTTCCTGTAGGAAAGCGAAAAAGGGACCGGGACCAAGGAGTTCCAGACTGGCTGTCCTGGACCAGCTGGACCAGACCCAGGTCCAAAAGCCTGAACCTTTCACACATGTTTATTTCCCTTTTAATCTCAAGGCACCTTGTTTGTTTGTTTTTTTGTTTTTTTGTTTGTTTTTTTTTTTTTTTGGGGGGGGGGGGGGGGGGTTTGCACGTTTTGTTTTGTTTCAACTTTTAACAAAAAATAATCTCACCTAATACTGTTTGTTCATTTACAAGGCATCAAAATATGAGTATAAGTATTTTTATCAGTAATATGCAGTTGAATTAAATGCAGGCATTTGAGTAAATCTGTCTGACTTTAGGGTTGAACCTGGACTATATCTGTAAAACAATAGAAATGAAACAGAACCATCCATCACACTGAAAGTTAGATGTGATTTAGTTTAAGGAATGAGAAGTTGAAAATACATGTTCTACCATTTTTAAATACAAATTAAGGATATGTAATGATGGTTAACTTCATTTAAAATGTATTCCAGATGGATTAAGCGATTCAACAACCAGTAAAATGTTAAACCCAACCCGTCCCCTTAAAGTACTGTGTTATTTTATTGAACTAGAGGTTAGTTTGTGAATGGACATGAACAGGACTACAGTTTCTGTTACTGCTCCCTCATACATCATCAACCTGATTTGAATAAATTACCCTGAACTTTCAGGTGCGGTGGAAACGCAGTTACCAGGAACTCTTTTACCCCAAAAAGTTCCTGGTAAATAACTTCCTGGTAAATAAATTCCTGGGTCTGGGGAAAGGCCCTAATAACTGTGACTCATGTTTAATCACTCAAATTATTATTTTCCAACAATGAGGCAGAAGACGGTGAGTCGCAGTATCCTCCTCCTGTCACAGAGGCTTCTGTTGCCTCCCCAGCGTTAGCCGGTCCTCCGGTCCAACAGCCAGCTGCTGATGCCCGTCCGACCATCTTGGGTCCGTGCTGACCCGGGTCACAAGAGGACATCATGAGGACAATCGGCGGAGTCAATGAGCGACTGGACCGACTAATAAATGTTGTCACAGACATGAAGACTACATAAAATGCATTTATCACCCAGTGACTTGTGGGTCCTTGTCTCTTTCTATGGTTGTTGCTTAATGTCCTCCCGGGCAGGATTGGCATTGATGAGTCCAGGGTTGGTCTGGTTGGTTCTGGTTCTGGTGGTGGATGTGCTGTTGTGGCAGTAGGATGACGTGCCGGTGTGTTCATTGTTACCTCCGCCAGGAGGTACTGTGATCGCTTTGCTTTGTGTGCGTGCGTGTTTGTTTGTTTCTTTGCGTGTTTGTTTGTTAGCAAGATAACTCAAAAAGTTATGGACGGAACGCCAGCCAATGGGAGCGCAGCGTCACAGAACGCCAGCCAATGAGAGCGCAGCGTCACAGAACGTCAGCCAATGGGAGCGCAGCGTCACAGAACACCAGCCAATGAGAGCGCGCAGTCACAGAACGTCAGCCAATGGGAGCGGAATGTCACAGAACGCCAGCCAATGGGAGCGCAGCGTCACAGAACGCCAGCCAATGAGAGCGGAATGTCACAGAACGTCAACCAATGAGAGCGCAGCGTCACAGAACGCCAGCCAATGGGAGCGCAGTGTCACAGAATGTCAGCCAATGGGAGCGCAGCGTCACAGAACGCCAGCCAATGAGAGCTCAGTGTCACAGAACGTCAACCAATTACAGCGCAGCGTCACAGAACGTCAACCAATTACAGCGCAGCATCACAGAACGTCAGCCAATGAGAGCACAGCGTCACTGAACGTCAGCCAATGAGAGCACAGCGTCACTGAACGTCAGCCAATGAGAGCGCACCGTCACAGAACGTCAGCCAATGAGGTGTCCTTGTCATGGGCTTTGAGTATGGAAGCGCCTCCCCTTTTATGGGCGGAGCTATTAAAAAAGAAATATTTAAAAAGTTCCTCTTCCTTTAGCAAAACTATATTTCTTTAAACTAATGGTTGTAGTAGGAAGAGGGAGGTGTCCTTGTCATGGGCTGTGAGTATGGAAGCTCCTTCCCCTTTGTGGGTGGAGCTATTGAGCAAGAAATAATTAAAATGTCCCTCCTTCAGCAAAAGCTTATTTCCTACTATTTGCGTTTGAGCACTTTGTAGACGGTCCTGCTGGAGAAAGCAATTGCTATTTGATGTAACGAAATGCGGGTCATTTCGGCTGAAATGATGTTGTAGTATGTTGCCAGTATAACCAAGATCACAACAAGGTAACATATGTGCTTTGTGGTCCTTTCGTTTGTTCGCTATTGACGGCCAAAGTCCCAATCTGCCAATCTACTGCCAACTTTATGTTAGTATTTTAATTGACATTAAAATGCATAATTAATAGAAGAAATACAAGTAAAACGTATTTTTAAGAGACTCAAGAGACAAACATATGCTTTTAATGATTAAATAATCATTAAATGTTGGTCAGATCTGACCTGCGCGTGGTTTCATGTTCCGGTACGCTGCTTCCGGGACATTCATATTTATTCAAAGATGGCGGCACCAACTGATCGCGGAGTGCCACTCAGCACAGTAAGTAATATTTTATCTACATTAAGGCTGTTGCAAACGCTTGTAATTTAATTCCAAGTAACAAGAGTGAAGTGATACCAAGATAACGGTTCGACGGTGGTTAAGTGAGCGATATGCGCATGAGAAGTCGAATACAACCAGAAAAACAATGTGTCAGACTGACGAACCTCGATTCTAGAGGCGTTTCTGGGGTCAGGGGAGCCTCCTTTGTCCGTAACTGTATCTGCAGCCCCAAAAAACGGACGTTAAAGCAGTTTTTCGATTAGTGCTGTAGATTGTAGCTTTTAGCATCCTTGTTAACAACACTTTTTCTTGCACAGACACGAAGACTGTCGTATTGTCGCGTGTTTTAGGGGACAAAAATAACGATATTTTGATTGATCATGTCTTTAAAGTATCTGCGAAAATGCGAAAACAGAGTTATAATGAGTTCAGAAGAGAATTGTCTAAACTTTTTGACATTCTTCTTCTGCCTTTCCTTCTTGTATTTCTTCTTCTGTGTCTTCTTATGTCTTCTGCTGCTGTTTCTTATTTTGCTTCATCGTCTTCCTTATCTGCTTCTTCTTCATTACCTTTTCTGTGCTTAAAAGTAAGAGAGCAATGTCTTTTCTTCTTTGTAAATGTGAAGTATCAGCTCTAACAAATGGTTGGATTTGGCAGTTCAGACTGAGGTTTATCTGTTAATAATAGGGATGCACAGATGCATCAGCCAAACACTTGTATCGTCCCATACCAATTTTTTGACTGACAAAGGCAAATAAAATGGTAATGATGGGAGTGGCTGATGTTTATTTGGGATTTTCCATACATTTAAATGATTTCAGGTCATATGTTGAGAACTGTCCTGTTGAAAAAGCGCAGTTTTTTCAGAATGGACATTTCTGCACTTCCCAGACACAGCATGCAGAATAAAAGTCAGGTCAAGGGAACATGCATATCTATGACTGGATTACGTTGCTAACATGTTGCAATTATGTAAATATTTTGTATATAAAATAACTGTGATGTAGAATAAAAATTTATTTAAAATATTTGACTTGTTTTCTAGACACATTGGTCCTTCCATTATAATAGGATCGAGAATTGAAACCGTGTTGCTTTAAATCTGTGTAAATAAGTCCAAAAGTTTCCAACATCTTTTCCTAAATGTTGACATCAGTGTAGCTTAATATGCTATTTAACACATCATAGGCAAATGTAAGTGAATTTCCTGTGGGAACCGCATATGTTAAGCACTTTGGCATAAACCCTGTCAAAATCAGTGACATTTTGATGTAACCGTGTCGCAGAGCACATTTTAAAACATTTTTTTCAAATTTAATTTTATGCATTCAGCATCCTTACTATGTTTAAGTACTTACAAATACCTACTGAAATATGTAACACACATTAATATAGGTTATATATGTACAAAGTTAGAGCCCATTGAACACAAAACATTTAACTGTGTCACCATTTGAACTGACCCTCAAGTAACGATAAAAACAACAGCCAGAATTTCACAATCAGCGGATCCCCCATTTAAAGGAGTGATATTTTGCTTTTTTTTTTTTTTTAAATGGAATTATGCATTTTAAAACATTTGCTGGTTGTCTACATAAACTATAAACGCTATGCTTGGGTCTGAATTCTTCATTAATTAAAATCCACAGGTCCATCTTCAACCCTATCTCAGAGTAATGACACCAGAAAGGTTGTTTTGAGCACTGGCCCTTTAAATGCACATGAGCCACTTCACACCCCACTCCTTCCAGGTTGTTAACTGTGCTGCTCTGTCCTGTTCAACCAACAACTGAACATTTTAGGTAATCGGCTTGAAGTTTGGACATATTTTCAGTATCAGCAACAACTGCTGCTGCTGATAGACAATTATGGCGTACTCAAAGAAATGTTCATCGGACATCTTGACCTTATATGTGCAAATGTCATGACATAACTAGTTATAGATGTAACAAATTAAGCAGGAATTAAAACGGGTTGTAGAAATCTACTCGATTTTTGCCAAAATGAATCTAAAGATAGCTTTGCAGCACCTGGAGGGTTCAAATTCGAACTTTATGAATTATTAGGGTCCCTAAATACACAAATAAATGTACCAAAGACTAATAAAAGTGGGTTTAACAAAATATGACCCCTTTAAGATCATCCTATTCTCTAACCTTAAGACTTACAGTTTATATGTGAGGTGAAAGTCAAGAAAACATAGTTACAGTAGATTTGACCAGAGCTGGACTGAAATCTGTAATGTTTCTTTCAAAAGAAAACCACATGCGTAGCAACTGTATAAATGTTCATTTTGTCTTCACAGTTGTGTCCCAAGTTTCTTCATACTAATTCTACCAGCCACACCTGGCCTTTCAGTGCCATAGCTGAGCTCATAGGTGAGTCATCATCACATGATTTCATATAACCGTTGAAGACCTTAAGTTTCATTTAGTCATTCAGTTTCTAGTTTTGGTTACAATTCCTAAAGCAAATCTGCGTGCTCTACTTGTTTCAATACAAACAAATAACCAATAGAATAGAATAGAAAACCAATAGAAAACAAATGTCAGGATGAGTTTTCTGTGTATTAAAGAACACATAAGCAAAATTTATAACATCTTTGTCGGCTTGAATGTCATACATATTTTAGTGGGTATACACTGTTGCCCATGAAGTTGGTGTAAAATAGTTTTACCTCTTCTAATGAAATGATTGTGACATTGTGATTTATTCTTGATAAAATGTAACTGGGAATCAGTCTATAATCATTGCACCTGGTCAGGTATAAATGGAATGAAAAGAGGAATTTTTTGGAAAGCAACATTATTCCAACTTAATGGCCTACATTGCAGTTTTAATGAAAAGGATACATCTTTTCTCAATAACATGCAAAAGCTTATTAACAGAGATAAAGCCAGACATCATGATAAGCATTGTCTCTTATTTTGTCTTAACTCATTGTACTTTGTAAAAAGTCCTTTTTAATTGAATGGCTAGATTTACCTGAAAAATGCTCTTTCCTCAAGTTCCTTATATTCAGCGATGTGCAAACATTTAGAAATGACACAAAAACTTACCTTTTAGCCTACTTTCCAGCCTGGTGCACCTGTTTGATATGGACACTGCAGGCATCTGGGGCAACCTGCACCTAAAATAAACCTAGTACAAAAGTTTGACTAAATTTGGGTGTCATTGCACTTCTTAAGGGCCTCAAAGATTTCCATGGGGTATTAATGTTTTAAAAATGTTTTTTTTTTCTCTACAGACAATGCCTATGATCCTGATGTCAGTGCCAAACAGTTCTGGATTGATAAAACTTTTGTCAATTCCCAAGAATGTCTCACCTTTATGGATAATGGCAACGGACTGGAATATAAAACTATGCACAAGATGCTCAGGTACAGACACATGGACAGGGAGATTATCTTTTAGACACTGATTTATACATTTTTCTGATGGGCGTTAACCTCTATTTGTTCCGTGGTGGAGGAACTTCAGCTGTGTCTCATACTCACTGATTATTTGCATATTTCCTCTCTAGCTTTGGTTACAGTGACAAGATTGCTGTAAACGGTCTGGAGCCAATTGGTATCTATGGAAACGGATTCAAATCTGGGTCTATGCGTCTTGGCAAAGATGCAATTGTTTTCTCCAAGTCCAAGACTGCCCAGTGCGTTGGGATGCTCTCTCAGACCTACTTGGAAGAGATTGGTGCAACGCAAATTATTGTTCCTATCGTCTGCTTGGAACAGAGAGATGAGACGAATATCCTTTATCTACCATAGTGACACATATGGCATCATGTCCATAGAGTGTTTTCATGTTTGATTGAAATCACAAAAGGTCAAATATAAAAGTTTAAGTGCTTAATTGGCAGTAAGTATATTGTTTTATACATGTAAAGACTGCTTATTGTTTCTTATAATAAGGTTCCTGGCCCTGAATGAAGTTCACTTCTTTGATGGAATGTCTCTGCTTTATTCCTAAGATAAGAGTCTGCTTTTGTAATTGATTGATTATGTTCATCATGTTTTCCATTCCAAAAGCAATGAGAGATTTTCTTGTGATCAGATAAGCAGAATTGAGGAAAGAGGTTTTGTTTTGTTTTTTTCCATCTGATACTTTCGGCTATAGCTTCAGTCTTCATCAGAGCTGTCAATCACTTCCTGGTGTGACGTGCTTAAAATCACATCTGAAAACAGACATGTCACATCAGGAAGTGATTGACAGCTCTGATGAAGACTGAAGCTACAGCCGAAACTGTCAGGTGGAAAAAAAAAAAACAAAACCTCTTTCCTCAATTCTGCTTATCTGATCACAAGAAAATCTCTCATTGCTTTTGTAATTGATTATATCTGATTATTTCCAATAATTCCAATAGTTCTTTGTTATAACCACTTTACATGCAAGGATCAAGACTTTAAACCTGTAGATATTAATCTTTTCACTATATCAGAGATAGACAGTCCAGGGTCCCCATGGGACTGGTTTTGAGCAGCAACAATAAAGATAACTAGTCAGTGGGGTCCACATTTTTACTGTAGTTAAACATTTAAGGTAACTGAAATATGTTCTCCTGATGAATTTGGTGAATTTTGTAATCAGCTCATAAGGCTATTTCATCCCAGATGTAATTGGAGCCTTTCATAAGCATTTGTCCTACTGTGTCCTAAGTTACCCTTGACTTCAGTTTTACTCTATGTAAGTGAGGAGCACAGAGCCAGTCTGCAGGACATCCTCCGTTATTCCCCCTTCAAGACAGAAGCAGCTCTGCTCACCGAGGTCAACACCATTGGTTCTTCCTGGTCCAATGGGAGTACTGGCACACGGATCATCATCTGGAACCTCCGTAGGTCTGTCTCGACTCTTATCCACTATTATTGTTAAATATAAGTAGTATCCTGTGCTTACCCCTGTTTGTACAGTGAAGCAGGATTTATAGCTTTAAAATATTGCCTTAAGTAACAAAGTCTGAACCTTTTGAACCAGTAATCATTAAAGTATTGCAAGGTATGTTTACATGCACATAATAATAGTAATAATAGTAGTAATAATAATAATGTTTAGATTTTTGCCCATATACTGAAAAAAAAAATTACTGTTTACTTGACAGTTAAAAATTTATTTTCCACTAGTTTTCCTGTGTACATACAGCTGTGCATACTCCCATTCAAAGTAGAGTTTTTCTGTTATTCTTCTCCAAAGGGTCAGTTTTTTTATCTTTCCATATATCAACAGGTTTGCGTCCTGTTTAAAAGTGTTTAACCACAGCTGAATTTATCCTTCTGGTCAGAAAAGCGGACTTTTCTTTGGGGTATCCATCTCTGCCATAGAGTATTTATTTGTGTTTATTTCAGCTGAGCATAAAAAGGGCAATGTGTCACAATATGAAGTAAAACACGCAATTTAGCCTAATTTTCAGATTCCACTTTATACTCATCCAAAGAATCCTCATGAAATCACAATATTTCCATTTCCCACATGTCTGAACTGGAAAAGCCTTGAGAATATCCACAGTATGACATTTCCATGACACTTAAATATATCCAATGTGGTCTTTTTCTAGTAAATACAATTTCATTTTAACACTTCATATTCTGTGTAACAGGACAGAAGATCAGCTGGAGTTTGATTTTCAGAGGGACCGTTACGATATCAGAATTCCATCCGATATCTACATGGCATTGAATGACAGTTCTCAACATCCAGAGAGGATCTCATCATATGTCCCTGAGACGGTGTATTCACTGCGGGTAAGGAGGAATGATAATATACATCAATTCAAAAAAGTGTACAGACTTTTTCACTGATTGCAAACATTGTCATATTTGTATCATGCCAGTGTTACAAATTATTTAAGCCAAATCCAGTTCCATTTTCTGTGGGTTTTCTGTATTTACACTTTTTATTTGCACATAGAAATAAATTTACAAATATCTTTTCATGGTTGTAGGCATATTGCAGCATTCTGTACTTGAAGCCACGGATGCAAATCGTGATACGTGGTGTGAAGGTGAAGTCTCAACTCGTGGCTAAGAATCTGGCCTACATACGAAAGGACCACTATAAACCCAATTTCCTTGTATCCTTTAATCACCTGTTCTCTGTCTGCTTTGTCTTATCCCACTGTGTTACTTAGTTATCTTACTGTCTCACTTGCTGTTGTTAAATGTTGAGTGTTTACAAATGTAAGTGAGCATTTAACATGCACAGAAACAAACTGCCCGCCTCTTGAGTTTTCCTTAACCTGTCCATAAGAACAAACGCATTCCCATCATTTTTGGTTATAACACCAAAAGTAAAGACCACTATGGGATTATGATGTATCACAAGAATCGGCTCATCAAAGCCTATGAACGCGTCGGCTGCCAGCTCAAGGTGAGTTTGTGTGGATTTTATTCATGTTTTGTTTATCTTGTGTTTTCAGACTGTATCACCTGATGTCTGTTTCTTGTTGTAGGCAAACAACAAAGGTGTCGGTGTCATAGGGGTCATAGAATGCAACTTCCTGGATCCGACACACAATAAACAGAGCTTTATCGAGACTGATAAGTACAGGTATTTTCTTAACTGTTTCCCCACCAGAGGGTTTTGCTGTCTGTCTCCCTCATCTCCGTGTCTGTCCCGTGTCCCTCTCTTTTCCCGTGGTCATCTCCCTCACCTCCAATTCTTCCTCGCTGTCTCTAAAAAGTTGTTCTGAAGGCTCATCATACATCGAATTGTCGCAGTCTCTGTCTATAATCACCTTTCAAGGCTTCTGAAACTGCATATGTTTTCTGCATGGCCAGCATTTACCAACTGCAAATAGTAAAAGTGAAAGTGAATGGTGCTGTATTCGTTGCTATGGGATACAGGTGATTCACGTTTGAAAACTTTGTAACCGGTCCTTCATTTTTCCGGGAAGAGCAGCTTCTTTGTTTGTTTGTTTATTTCATTTTGGGCTAAGGAGAATAATTCACATGGTCCACAACAGCACTAACCACAGTGTAGCAGTGAAAACGCGGATTGACAGAATATCTTGTCAGTGGCTGGGAAAGAGTTAATTGCTTTGAATTATGTATTTAATCATGTTTTTATCATCATATTATTTACTAAATTGGTAGTAAAGACAATACATTCGGTCAAAAAAAGCCAAATATTCCTGAATATAACCAGATTGTCATTTTATTAAGCAAAAAACATGCCAAGACATTAAGCACATTTTTCTTGGCTTGATTACTTAAAAGTGGAATATAAGTGTAGCCACTGGAAAAATTGCCATAATAGGAAAATATCAACTAAATACATTTTACTGTGCAAATTCAATACAGTTTACTGTGGTAACTTTTTAAATGTAGAAATTGTGTAAGTGATCTCACTCTTAAAATAAGGGGTGTCATCGGCACATCATCCATCCGTCCATCTGTACAAAAACTTTGCCGATGACTGAAGGCCGAGGGTTTTGAAGTGTGTGCATTTTATGTTACTCTTTAAACATTGCAATCAAAGCATTTTAAACAAAAAATGGAAATGTGTAAATGCTTTACTTGTTTCAGAAAAACTATGAACAACCTGGGGATCAAACTGGAGGAGTACTGGAATGAGATCCGCTACCGAAGAAGCACTGAAAATCCACACAGCATACCAGTGGAAGATGACATGTTAGGTTCTACACACACATATCTATATATCATACATGTATTTTTCACTTTTTTCACTCCTGATGTCCACTGATCCAATCACTGTGTGTGTGTCTGCAGAAAACGACCAGATCAGAACTGGGTGCAGTGTGATGACTGTTTGCAGTGGCGCAAACTTCCTGATGGGATCGACGTTAGCAAGCTGCCAGACAAATGGTTCTGCCACTTCAATCCTGATCCACAATTCAGGTAAACAGAAATCAAGTAAAGAAAGTCAAACAAGTAATCGAGTAATCCTCTCTTTAAAGGCAGAAAATTTGCATGTATTTTATTTTTAAATGAACATGATCAAAGTAAATGTAAAATCATCAGGAAAAACAACACAATGAACATGCTAAACACTAAAGCAGGATGCTTGCGCAGGTCTTGAAAGTCTTAAATAGTATGGCATTTTATGTGAAAGTCTAAATAAAGTATGGGAAAAAAGCTTCTCATAGTTGAATTTTAGAATATGCTCAAAGGCACATGATGTTAAGAATAAAAAATACATGAAGAAAGCATTTAAAAAGCTTGATATGATTTCAGTAACCGGTTGGTTCTGGAATGAGTCTAGTGACTTGTTTGTATGATATCCATGCACTTTTGTGATTTTCCTATGTTTTGTAAACATTTCTGTCAGTAAAACATAATTTATTACAAATTATGCATTCATTCATTCATACATTTATTAAAATGAACTTTTCTACTACACACAACAGGTACAATCTCAACCAAAAAAGTAGGCATACAAGTATAAAAGTACATAAAGTCAAGGTCTGGGGTGGGAGTTGGGGGGGAGTAGTAGCAGTTTTGAAAAAGTCTGGAATTTTTTATTTGGATAAAGAGCAAGCACCCTGTAAAGGTAACAGACATTAAGTAAAATGTCTTTGCAACAGGTCAGGCATGATGGAAAACACTACAGAAACATTACTATGTGGATTAACATTAAAACCTGTCACAGAGCTGCACTGTGACGACCCTCTCCATCAGACACGGCTATAGACACTCATCCTCTTCGTTTTATGTGGTGAATGTGACAGAATAACAGCTGGAGGACATGTTTATCTCCTCTCCCTGGCAGTTGATGAATGCCAGTGTGATTAATCCACAATGCAATGTCAAGGGCTTTGTCTAATACAAACCAAAGTGTCCTCATTTTCTACAGTAAACGAACATTAAAGTGATGCGGCAGCTACTAGCACGTCAGGTTAAATTAGCAGATTATGTTGTAAACATCACAGGCTCCTTCCCACACAGCAGCAGTAATCCTAACCGTCGTGAACAGATATCCATCCATTTTCTGCTTCTTGTCCTGGTCCTGATGACAGCAGCCTAGACAGAGAACCCCAGTCCTCCCTCTCAAATAGACCAACCTGATCTAGCTTGGACCTACTTTAATCTTTATTCTTTGCACTTGCAGGAGTTGCAAGGTGGAGCAGGAAGCTGAGGACTCTGATGATGACTTGCCCTCATACAGCAAGACATACAAAAAACAGTAAGTTCCATTTCCTTTGATAACACTGGTATCATTTTAGCCCAGAAAACTCAACAATACTTGAGTTGTTAGAGTAGCAGTTGAAATCTTGAAATAATTTTCTTTTTGTGCACCAGTATGACCTAAAACATGATCACATTTTTCACACAAGTCCTAAAAATTAGATAAAAGGAACCCAATTAAATCATCAAAAGAGTATTAAATAGATGGGTGATAGGATTTCGTGCGTGCAAAAAGATCAGAGCCAGAACAATATCAAGGGCTCCAACCTTGGCTTTGATAAACCTCTCGCTCTCAACCAATGGCTTTTGCTCCCGAGAAGTTCAGTTACAGCTACTAGCCAATCAGTAGTGGAGAGGGGGCGGGTCTTGTGGAGATGAACAAACTGGTTTGGAGACAGCATGTTCAGAATAGCCAACTGTACGTGGTGACACTCATAGAGATGGAAGGCAAACAGATGAAGACGTCCTGCAGGCTGATAGTGGACTGAAAAATAAATGGCGTTGGGTGTGGATAGAGGAGGTGGGAATGGATGGAAAGCCGAACGGCAGTTAGTTCAAATAATTAAGACAAAGGGGTGTTTGTTTGTGTACATTATGCTCGCACACATTAAAATATGCGATGAGCGATAAAAAAGTACTTTCATCGCATGAAGCTGACCCTAGCCATAGAGCTGCTGTGTGTGCGTCAGATGGAGTATTATTACTGCCTTATGATCTGTTGTGATATGTCTGTAGTGATGCGGTTCAGTTGGTTACCCAGAGGACTCTCAATGAATCAAGAGAGGGGCACCGGGGGGAGATGAATCTTAAGAGCAGGGGGGTTGCGGTCCGTGCCGTACCGGAAGTCTAGTACACAAAAACCATACGGCCGTAAAACTGAAGTCTGAAGTGTAATCTGAAGTCTGGCTCTGCCAAAAGACATGTTCAAAAACGGTCTTGCACAATTTAAAAATGTGTTAATTTTGTTCAGAATGGTTCTAGATATAGGGCCTAATTTACTAAAGGTTTGAGCGTGTAAAAACGTGCGCAAACTTGACTGAGCACGCAACAACACGTTTAAGCTTATCTACTAACAGGGCGCACCGAGGTTTGCGCCTCTCAGATGGGCAAAACAGCTCGCGCAACCCATTTAGCGTGTTTGCCCTGATGAATATGCAATATGGGCGTTTCTGCCAGAACGTGCAAAATTATTGGGAGGTGTAAATGCAAATATTTATTTAGCGCGTGCAATGTGATTTACCAAACCTGAAACAGATTGCGGTGGCTGATTTTGCGTCTATATTTAGGACGTCTGAAATCCAGGTTTTAACTTCCCGCAAAATTGACTGCAGTAGTTGTGGTGAGGAGGAGACATAGGCACAACACACAGAACCAATCTGTTCTGATCACATCAACATTTTTGGAATGATGGAAGAAAAAAAAAAAGAAGAATTTGAGACATATGACCCCCACTTTATGGACCTGCCCCCCACGCCCGGTTCCACCAGTGGTACATCACAGTAGGTCAGGACCGACTCCTGAGAAACGTCTCTTTCTCTGTCTCTGTCTCTGCCCCCCCCGCCCCCGTGCGCACACAAGGGAAACCGAACAGGATGGATTCGAGCGCTGCACAACACACAGAAATAAATGTGCATTTAAGATGATATTTAGTCATTTTGTGTTTTATCCTATGAGTTAACATTCAGTTAACAGTCAGTTAACCTCTCCATAGGATGGCAACGCACGCACATCGACACGTCTCCTCTCGTCAGTAAATGATGCTGAGGGATTTACATGCATTTCTATCAGGCCGCACTCTGCGTCGAAATCCAACGCGGAAGGGGTACCCTTTGTGTCAAATAGTGCCGCTATGGGCTCTGACCATGCGTCGATTTGTCACGACTTGGGATGAGACTGTGTTGCACGTGCACACACACACACACAAACAGCAATGTCCACGGTGCTGTGACTGGGCTCCTGAACCGCCTATATAGGCACTGATGTGGAGGGTTTTCTCTCATGCCCACGGACTTAAAAGTTTTCATTCATCATACATTCACCATGCAGAGCAACATAAAGAGAGAAGGTATTTATTTCACTAATAGCACACTTCACCACTGATAAACAACAATAGAGAAATGCCTATTCACCCCTCTGTGTGGAAAAAGAACAACTTCATATTTATGAGTGCTGGCATATCCCAGAGCAGTTTTTACAGCGCACTATCTCCATGATAACAACCAGTAGCGCACGCAAAATCCTCATTTAAATAGGGCGGTCTCCAAGACTTTGCGCCTGTTGTCATTTACGCAGGCAATCTTAGATGATCACCCCTGACACGCAAATCAATAGCACGCACATATTTTAGCATGAGCAAGCACATTTGCGCCCATTATTTGCGATCTTAGTAAATCAGGCCCATAGAGTTAGTTGTCCAATGCGAATTAAACAGCAGTGAAAAAATAAGATTATATGTATTAATGTTCTTTTAATAATATATTTTATTTATAACACACTTTTCATTCAGTGAATCTCAAGACTCCTACAGTAGAAAAGGACACCCCCCCCCAGAAAAAAAAAAAACCCATAAACATAAACAATTATAAGCCTTTTTAAATTGGTATGTTTTCAGTCCAATTTTAAATGAGTCCAGGTTCTGCATTTCTCTCAGTTCCACCGGGAGGCTGTTCCAAAGCTGAGGTGTAACAGAACAGAAGGCTCTGTCCCCCATGGTAGAGCTTGGTTTTGGTTTTGGCCCCAACCTACTTTTTATGGGGAAGTGAAAGCCCACACCAAGCGTTATTACATCACTGTTGAAAGCTCAGCTCATACTTCCTAATGCAGATCCTGTGGTGGATTAATGAGCAGAATTGCATTGTATTTGCACAATACTCAAATAAGTATGTTCCATCTGAAATTGCATGAAAAGGCACTATAGGTGCTATGATTTTCAACAATTTCTCGAGGGAGGGCCCCCCGGACCCCCTTTTACATGATGTGTAGTCCGTGTGAGTTGGGTGGTTAAGGGGCCACCTTATTGCTCAGGAGCCTATGATTTCTTAATTTGCTCCTATGCAGACCTGTGAATTGCTGGATGTAGACCCACCAACAACCCATTCCTCATGATCCAACCTGAAGAAAAATTTTCAGGCTTGAGATTTTTTTTTTTTTTAAATCACCCCTGTGACTGTATTCCTGAATTGTTGTGAAATTATAACCTACATGGTAAAGTTACGTAAGCAGTAACTGATCCGACCTCCTTTTGCTCCTTTTTTGACTTTCAATGACTGCTGAGGGTCATTTTCTCACTCACTGGTCCTCTTTCTCTTAATGGATGAACATCTTGACATTTTCTTGGAAAAGTTTCTAGTACAATTCAGTATTCATACCAACTTCCTACTTGCAGCTTCCTCCTTGTAACAGGCATGTATACCATTGTTGTTCAGTTTTCTACATGCTCAGAGAGGGTTGACTGACTGTGTCCTCCTGGATTATTATGTGCCTTGATCTTGGTGTGACTGTTTTTTGGTTGATAATGCTTGTAAATGGTAATAATTGTGTTCAGTACTCAATCTGTGCACCATTAGACTTCTGAAAATACTTGAAATTTTATACTTTTTACAGTAAATAAATACATAGGTTTAATGTTTATGTCCTGTTAGTTTCATTGGATTCCCAGCATCTAGTTATAGGACTTCCGTGAATATCTTATCATGTTTTAGTCATATCTATGTTGTTAGAGAACAAGTAGACTAATAAAAAATCTGAAAAGTATAAAAGTATTGTAAAGAATATTTCCTAAAAAAAGAAGAAAAAAAACATCCACCCATTAGATTCCTGTTGGTGAATCTTGACGTATTGTTTGTTTTCCACAGGGAGAGGGAAGATAAAAGGAAAGCAGAGAGGATGAGAGCACAGGTGAGGAGCAAGAAACTGAAATCACCTGTTAGAACTCATTTACAGATGTATCATAGAGGTGTCAAACACATGGTCTGCTGGCCAAAACCGGCCTGCCAAAGGTCCAGTCCAGTCCATGAGATGAATTTATGAAATGTTAAAAATTACAGAAATGTTACATCATTGCTCATATCTATTCTACATTCTCCTGCAGGAAGTCAGATGGCAACAGGGAGGTCGAAGACTGCAGCCGCATCAAAGCGTATGAAAAACAGTCATATTAACCAATGATTGTAACAATTACTAATCTTTTTATGTGTTGATAGCTTCCTGACATATTAATAAATACATTACAGAATAGCTTAGGAATACTATTAGAGAAAAGGCAGGTGTATTTATGTTTTCTTTTCCATCAGACGGTGTGTTCCCCTTCCACCCCCACCACCCCAAGAAGCGGGTTTAACAGAAATTCAGTACAAGGAGGTGCTGCAAGGGCTGAATCCTCTGCACTGAGTTCATCCACCATTTCACAAGCTGGTAAGATGCCAATTCACCCAGAATTCAGAACTATTCATGTGAAAAATGCTGCATACATGACCTTGGAAAATCCAAAAGCTCTACTCCAAGTACTTCTGTATTTGGACAGGGTGGAAATTTCTACTGGACATCTAATAAAGAATAATTTGCAGCATATATTCATGTGGACAGGTGCTGCTGAATATTTTACAATAATTAGATGGATAAAAAAAAACATACTTTTTTTATCCAATTGAAGAATCTTAAATTTTTAAAACTGTATAAATCCAGTTTTTTTTCACTTTCTTCTAACCCAATTTTAACCAGTATTTTTTACTATGTCTTGTAGGACTGATATTACATGATAAAAAAGTTTGCTTGTTCTCTAATTATCCTGATAAATTTCAAATCAATTATTCTGTTATGGTTAAAGGCTGATTTCTCTGTGAGCTTTGAAGAAATCAGATTGGTTACCTGTGTTTTTAAATGATTATTTATGGTCAGAATGTGACAAACGTTTCAGAAATCTACAGGAAGAAGATTTAAAACAACCATAATGATAAAAAATTATTTAAACCTTGAGTAAAATGAAGTGAATGAATGGATTTTTTTTCTTTTTTCAGTTATATTCATTTACTGAACACAGACCATTTCAACAAACATTTTTCTGACAATCAGTAACTGAAAAAAGAATAAGCTGAGGCCAAAGGCTTATTTACAAACCTTGAAGTAACCAGAATACCAAAAGAGATTCATGAACATACATAAGTCAAAATAACCCTCAATTATGTTGCATTTAAATCATTCATTGCATCGTAATCCTTAAGTTTTTTACATTTTAATGCTGTTTTGAAATTCAACAGAGAGCTACACAATTTCAACTCATCACTATGTTCATTCCATAAAAACACATCTATATTTTATATTTACATTCTTAAGGTTAAAAACCTTTTTATGTAATCAGGAAGTTTTTTGTTCTTAATTCAAAAGTATTTTCAGTGTTTTTAAATATATTATGGCGAGAAATTTCAGGGTACAGGATCCTACAAAGAGTTGATTAGTGTGCTCTTACTCGCCAGCTTTATTTATTATTCTACCTGCTTTTTTTATTTATTTTTTTAAGTTTAATTATAAAGTCTGTTTGTTGCATAAACATTTACCCAAATTTATTACACAGTATGACATATATGGCATTAAATCAAGCAGTACAGTAAGTGTAGATATTTTTAAGTAAATACAAAGCCTAAGTGTAAAATTAACCCTAAAGATGAAACATAAATGTTATTCCAATGACATTTATACCAATATAAAATATGCTAGTGGTCATTACTGTTTTGCTCAAATCAGTGTGTCCCAATACTTTTGTCCATATAGTGGATTTTGCAACTCAACCTTTAGGGTTTCTTGGATGCTCAATAAAAAAAATTTCAACTGAACCCAAAATGTAAGCAGTTGGTGAAGTTTATAATGCAGACAAAGAAAATGATTTAGCCTTGAGGGTCAAACAAAATTCTACACTAAAAAAGTACTTGGGGCTTTAAAATTGTGAGTTGTGATTAAAAACAGTCATTCCTCTTTCCAGCCTGCAGTCCCTCCAGCAGTGATGGTCTTCCAATTATTTCTAATGTCTGCTCTCTGAGGATAGACCCACAGAGGTATGAGTGTGTATTGTTTGCTTAACTAAAACCATTGTTTTTTCGTTGCAAACCATATTAACAGTGCCTTTGTGTCCCCAGCAGAGTTAAAAGACCCCAACCTGTTACTCCACAAAGTACACCCAAAAGGCCCCGAGTAAGCTGGCTGAGCAGAGACATCTCAAATGCATCATCTGTGGATGTGAGCCCTGTGAGCACTGCTTCAGTGCCTTTAGACAGCGACGATGATACCGATGATGACCTTTTCATTGTGGAGAGTGGCAGTACCCTCAAGCCGAAGCAGACTGGCTTCAGTTTGGCTAAAGTGAAGCAGGAACCAACACAAAATGAGACTGCTGTTAATTTGTTGTTGGAGTGCAGCGATGATGCTGCTGTGGACCCCCCCTCGGAGACAAACAAGGCAGGAACTAGCTCCTCAGGGACAGCAAATGTGAGAACATCTCCTCTAACAGTGTGCAGCACCACCACTCAGACAGAAGTAAGAGGAAAAATAAAGGAGGAAAAAGATGATGGGGGGAAGGCAGGGCAAAGTCTGGACAAGAATCAAACCGTAGGGGAAGAGAGAGTAGTAGCAGGTACATCTTCAGATGTGGGCACCGTCTGTGATATCAAGGAAGAGAACCACAGTGCAACTCAGAGTGAAAAGCAGACCTTCCAGAATGGGGCGCCACAGCGTCAGGATAATGACGAAGACTTTGTACATTCCCGTGCAGATCCCTCCCCATCACTACTTCAGCACCCCACTGTGTCAGAGATACAGCAACAACAAGACCAGCTTTTGGAGCTCATGCAGGCCACAGCCCAGGAGAGAGACTCTTTAAAAGAACAGGTCAATCAGCTCAGCTCCCAGCTACAAGAAACGCAGAGCAAACTGCAAGAGCTGTCTGAAATCAATGTAAAGAAGGAGGCTTCTCACCAACACACCCAGACAGAGGAAACGCAGGATGGGAAGGACTACAAAAGTCTGTTTGAGAAAGCCAGGCAGAAAGTCAATGACCTGATTAAGGACAAAGTGGATTTACTGGCAGCTGCTGAGGCCAAACCCAGCACTGTCCAAGGTGAGGAAAAGGACATTGAGGAGATTTCACTGCAAGTTGGCTGTCTTCTCCAAGAGCTGGAGCAAAGAAACAAGGAGAGGGACGAGCTGCGATCACAGGTTTGTATTCCAGCTTTGCATTGAGTTTTAATGGCTGGAGGTTTTCCAGCTTCTTCACCCTGTGCATGGTCGTTCAGTCTGCTACATACTCGACGAGAACAGAACATTTTCTTCTTGCTCCTGGGGCTGAGAGCAACAAGACGTCATTTTATTCCAGTTTTTCTGTTCATCTTGTTCTTGACACACCGTCCGGGCAGAACTTTGTTCTCCTGCGTTGTGCGAGAAGTATTGCGCGATTGGTCAGATATTCAAAGTGGGCGTGGTTAATGCAGAAAAGTGGAGGACCCCCGGCAAGTTCGGCACTTGAATTTCTTGTGACGTATGAAGTGTCTTGGCCAGAACAAACTTTGTTTTTGCCACCTCAAGAAAATGAACAAATTTCTCTGTTCTTGCAGAGTATGTAGCACGCCTTAGACTGAAGTACATCCACTGACCAGAAATAAAGTACAGCAAATGATTATTGTGTTTTTTATCAATATTAGGGAGGCTCTGATTGTGACAATATTGATTCCAATGTTCTTTTGTTTTTTATTATTATTTATTACCCCCTTTGTGCCAAGGAAACAAAGAAACCTTCATCATAAAAATAACTCAACTATTGTCTTTGAATGAGAACAACTTCAATCATCAAATTTATGCAACAACCTTTAATATAACACAACAGACAAACATAAGCCACTGTTATTAGAAAGTGTTGTCTTCTTGGCCGATACTGATGTTTGATCATTACATCTGTGGTAGGTTTTGGAAAATAATGCAGCCTTATGGCACAATAAAATGTCCCACTTTGGTAACACATTAAACACTAAAATAATTTCATAGCAGGTTCACAAAGGTAAAATTACCATTGGAATTCTCCTTTAAAACATTTGACTAATTCTGAAAGATGAACCACAATCAACCTTGAACACTGAATTTCATACTTCCCATTTGAACACACAATAATTTCAGCTCAGATGTTCCAGCTTTTTGTATCCTTCAATTTCATGTTGTGTGGAAAAAACTATCAGGAACCAGATTGGTACCCCACAAGACCATTAAACAAATCTCTTCAGTTTACTAAATATAAATGTATGTGGTTGTTTATTTATGCTCCTCATTGTTTTTTTCTTTTCACTGTCTACTATGCCACCAGTTGGACGGTCTGGAGGAGGAAAGGGCAAATCTGGCGTCCAAGTGTGAGGAGCTCACGTTGCGTTTGCAGCAGCAGAGGGAAAACACAGGGGAGGGAAGTAGAGCTCAACACCAAGCCAATGATTCATCTGCACCAACAGATCCAGAAGAGGCAGGGGGCAGCGCTGACTCTGGCCCAGCTTCAAGTTCGGATGCATGCAGAAGGTACCTATTGGACAACGCCATACATGAGCATCCAACCACCAACAAAAATCAGTAATGTTTATTTGAATTGTCTTTTTATTTGTCCCTCTGTTTACCCTTTTCAGTTTGGTTGAGCTTCGGCACAACGTCGGACGCCTTCTCGTGACCTACATGCCTGCTCTGGAACTGGATCAAGTGAATTATGATTGTAACGTCATTGATGAGATCTTAGAACAGTATCTGAATAGTCACGAACAACCAGCAGTGTAGGTAACAGGGTTCAGAACTTATGCTCCATGTGCAATTCACACATTGTAAATACTTCATACTGATTGTTTTTTGGGGTTTTTTATGAGTAATTTAAGAGATATTTATATGCAGTCTTACAGATAATCTCTTTGTATCTGTTTCAAACATGCAGTGCTTTTAACATAAATTGATTTGTTTTCATGTTACCAATGCAAAATGTCTGAGGTTACTCCTGAAGAAAAAGCAATATAAATGGTATAATCACAGGAAGCATAAATTAATGCACTAATACATGTATTTTTTCTTTTATGTCATCCTCTGCTTTCCCTTGTGTGTTGAAACCATTATTTATACAGTATGTATATGTAGACTTACAAGATTAGAAAAAGGTTTGTCAAATATATTTTTGTATTTCCTTCTGTTTTCTGTCTTTTCTTCATTTTATCAATGCAAAAGTCACACGCTGGGGAAAATTAAGGAACAAAATTTCAATTATTCAGTGTTACTTTATAAAATATTTTAAATTACGCAACTAAAAATAATAACAGTGATGTGCGAGTGTCATGTACTTGGTTTAGTAGGACCTCAGTGGTTCTTCAGAGTCCATAATAATGCTGCCCTATAATGCACACAAGCCTGTTAATGCCTCCCCTTTTGCACTGCACAAAGGTCAAGTAAGTGGTGGAGGCTGGTCAGGATGACAGCAGAGGTCAAAGGAGCTTTCGTTAACAGTAAAGAAGCAGTGGAAGAGGAATTAATGACAGGATTTACCCTTAGGCTTGGGAAAGTACTTAGGTTACAGTAGGTCACAGTGTTTTCTGTAATTTTGTGGAAGAATTGGGCGTACAGGGTGAGGAGTTTAGAACCTTTCCCACAATGAAGGTTCTGTCTTTCAAAAAACATTTCACGTTTGTTTTCGACGATTATTATTGTAATGATCTCTCAATGTAAAAGTCTTTTCTAGAGCAAATTGTAATTAACATAAAAAACCCAAATTGTAACATGTTAATGAAGTACACTGAGAAACAACAAACATACCCATGGGAGGTTATTTTGTTGAGTTTACATTAATGTGGATTAAGTGGCTAAATATTATAAGGGTAAGGAAACCTCTGAATAAATAATTCAACTTTATTCTCTTACGTAACCTTAGGCCTTAGGCTATATGCTGGAATATTTCCCTTTTTTTATGTTCATTAATATGCATTGTTCCTCCTTTTCTTAAACAAATAACTACCTTGGACAGACAAGAAATTGTAGGATTCCACTCATACAAGAATGAAAAATGTACACTCCAGTATGTAATACTCTATAAATTCATTTAAAAAGCTATAACACATATAACGGGCAGTAAAAACCTCAGTGTATAAATAAGTAAGATGAAACATCTACAGTCAGATGCTCATGTCACTAAATCATCTAACACCACACTGAAAGCGTCCATTGAGACCAGTTCCCGACAGTTTCAGGTCCTTTTGCAGATTGTGCTGAACACAGGGTATAGACCTGTGGTTTCAGCTGGAAACCCAAAAAGACAATTTCATGTCTCTAGGGTCATGATATAAAAAAAAAAAAGTCATGAATTGCCACTGTCTACATTTTTATAGCCTCTTTCACTGTAAAACTATCAATTAAATGCACTTTTTCCTCTTGTGTTTTTACAAAATTTTCATCAAGTTATGTATTATAATCTTGTTACCTCTTTTTATTTTCTTTACATATTAAGTTATTTTCATTAACATCTTTATTTTTTTTTACATTGCTTTTGTCTTGTTACATTTTTATGTCATTTTCATCTTATTGTGCTTTTTACTTGGTTTTAATCATGTTATATCTTTCTTAATGTAATTTTTCATCTTGTGACGTCTTCATGACTGGTTTCACATGTCTTTGTTGAGGTTTCTCTTCCTCTGTTTTAATTATGGAATTAAATTCATATATCATGTACTCTACTATTATCATGTGTTTTACTCAGATACTCGATGACCCAATAAAACCAGTTCCATGACCAAATTTGGGTCCTAACCTCAAGTCTGGGAAGGCCATTTTCTGATGACAGAATAAATCCAAGTCTGTAACTACTTTTACCTAATGCCAGATGTAGAGCTGTGGGTGTGATGGAAGCAGAAATAAAATATATTTATGAATAACAACATGCCAGTATTTCTGTGTGTGGAAAGGCAGAGCACCAGAATGACTGCTAATATGAATGAGGTTAAACTACAGGCAAACTGCTGCAGGATGATATTAAACCATTAGTTTAACCCTCTAAGACCTTAACAGCCACAGGCGACTGAAATCATCTACTTATATAAAATGTGTAATAACTTTTGCTCCACTGATCCTCTCAGTACATTGAAATAATTCAGGCATAATGCAGTTTCTTAACTTGTCAGTGACATCAGATTTGACCCATTTGGACATTCAGAGGCTCTGCAATGAACACCGTCAACTTTTACAACCTTGATTCACCAATGAAACTCGTAGTTTAAAAAATGACAGTGGTCGTAGACACCTGTTTTACCAACATCCGGTAAATCAAATATAGGAAAATCCCTGTTTTTACATGAAGAATGCAAAATGAAGAGGAGAATGTTATGATAGCTGGTGATGAATCAGTTAGGAAAGATTAAATATACACAGAAAATCTTGAAAGTGGCCACAAAAATAGTTTTTGGTCTTTATAACTAACTACCTTAAATGTAGTTATCAATGGAAGTAAGTCGGTTTTTCACTATTTCTTCATTTACCTTTTTAGGAAAAAACTGAATCATTCTTTCTCTTTCAAAACATATATCTGATTGTATAAACATATGTGTATTAATGTGTGGTGTATTTACTAAGAACAGCAAGTCACCTGTTTTTATTAAATTATTATCATTATTATTATTATTTTTTTCAGAACTTTATTTCGAAGAATACAGTTAAGGAATAACTAACATACAATCGACAAGGTTGCATGAACTTACAACAGTCTTAACATAAAAAACAAAACAAATATATACAAAGGGATCCTTTAACATTAGTTCTCTGTAAAAAGTTCTTCATGTAGTTTGACAGTCTTGTCACATTTGGGGGAGTCTATAAGCTTAATACTGCATTTGTAATGTTCACATTCAGCCAGGAGTCTGTGTAAACTGGGGGTCACTGTCAGCACTCTGCATTTATGAACATGGAATTTACCAAATAATATTAACAGATAAAGACCCAGAGCTATTTTTGTGTCAGTTCCCAAATGATTTTTTCTCTATTTTTTTTTTACTTTACTGAAGTGATTTATTCTAAAATTATGCTCAGTATTTTGCATTCTTAAGTGAAAGTCAGATATTTTCCTATATTTAATTCACTGATCATGTAGATGTTCATTAAACCTCAGATTAAAGTAGAGGGTTGTTATATCAAAAACAGAGAAAACAGAAGAAAAAGTGTCTTTTTCAGTCCAATCTCTTATTAATTGGTCATAAACCCAGTGTGTCCGTCCACTGTCATTGATCCAACTCCATGGGTTTTACTAGTGACTCAATGTTGAAGAAGATGATGGTGTTTCCATGGTAACTACAGAGCCTCTGAACATCCAAATGGGTCATATCTGATGATCATGAAAAGATGAATAACTGTATTTTACACCAATTATTGACATGGATTGATAGGATTAGTGGCTCAACAGGTATTAAACAGTTTAGATCAGTAGATGGTTTTGGTCGCCAGTGGATGTTTAGGTCTTTATAGGTTAAAAAGTTAACAATGTACTCAATGCTGCTCTCTTGGTGAGTTAAATATGTAATAACAGACTTACAATCAATTACAATGGGGTGTCTGTCTTTACACTATATGTCTTACCAATTTAGTCCAGTGGATAATAGAGTGGTTGCATTGACAGGATAAGTGTATTAAAGTTTCAGGCTCATTAGTATGGAAGATATATTTATTTTCGACAACTAAAATTTTAGAAAGATTTGCATTAGTGGTTTATATACTATGTGAAATCTTGATGTGAATCTCTCTTATCTTATCAAATGAAAACACACTGTCCCAAAAACCCTTCCCTCTGGGGGTTATTTTCCTTCTTCATAGAATGTGTTTCTTATATGTTTATTCTTGCATTTAGAATCCAAAATGTTAATACCATTAATCATTAAACGAGACTCTATTCTTATCATTTCTTGAAACTGGAGATGACTTTTCATAAGAAAGACCATGAGGGTTAGCTTTTATTATCTGACTGAATTCTCTATTTGTTACAGGAAAAGATTTAGTAAGAAGAAAATGTTCATAACGAAGCATTAAACCATTTTTTTTTTTTTTTTTAAATCAAACTTGTGAAAAAAATACAAACTCTCAATGAGGACAATAACATAGTAATACAAATGAACATAAAATAAAGCACAACAATCATGGGGATATGTAAGGCAAGAACAAAAAAAAAACAACAACATTCAAATACAATACAGTGTAAATAATCAGGCAAATTAAATTAAAGTAAAGGAGCAGAGATGCAACAGAGAAAACTTTATTAAATTAAAATAATAAGTAACGATCAGTGTTCTGGTTTATTTATCATTGCAATTTTGTTTTTTTCCCAATTTTCTTAGGGCAAAGACAAACATTTTAAATTCATTTGTAAAACCAGAAAAGGAGGGCTTATTTTTCCATTTTGCACAGTGGATATGATATTTACCTAATAATAAAATTATATTAATAATATCTGAAACAGATGAGTCCAAATTACCCATATAAAAAATAATATGATATAATTCAAAACATGGAATACCATTAATTTTTATTGAAATCCATTTTTTTTTTTATGTCTGACCAAAAGCCGTGTGATGCAGGACATAAGAAAAATAAGTGTTCTAAGGTTTCATCACTACTATTGCAGAAGGAGCACTAATCCACCTCAAACTTAAATCTTTTCTTAAGGAACTCTGCTACAGGATAAATCCTGTTTATGATTTTAAAGTGAGTTTCTTTAACCTTTGGCAAGATTGGCCATTTCATAAATTTAGAGTGTGCTTAGTTCAATGTACAAGATGTTAGTGAGGTGGGCTTCTGCCATCTGATCTCTCTGCAATAATCATGATACAACCTTGACTTCAAAACAGTACTAATGAATCTATTTAAGCATTAAACCATCGATGTATAAATTCATTATTACTTTTTTTTTATACATAATAGTATACAACAACAAGGATAGAAAGTTCTATAATTCACACAATCTTTTACATTATATAGAGAAATACATGTAAGTAAAAACATTAGGAAAATAAATAAATAAATAAAAATCATAAAATAAATAAATTTAAAAAAATGTAATAAAAAAAATTGCTCGAGGAATAAATAGAAATTATACAAATTGAATAAGATTATACATTTGACATATTTTTTTGTTTTATTTGCTTTAGAATTCTGTTTGAATACTGTTTCTCAAATTGTCCACGTAATTGGCAAAAAGGGCTTTGAAAACAGTGATGTTTGGACGTTGATGTGCAAATTTGCAGCAATGATTGTGAAATTTGGCAAAAATAATGAAAAGGTCGATAATATATCTTTTTTCTGAAGTTATTTAAAATTCATTTTACATGCAGTCGTAGAGGGAAGATGCAAAAAGTCACAATTAAGCACCGCCTCTTCCGCATTTTCAGCCAATCAGCGGCGTGCCGTCCCCCGGAAGTTTTGAATGAAGGGTACGCGGGAAAGACTGACGATAGCAGCTTAACAGCAGGACAGAGGTAACTCCACAATTATACATTATAGTAGTTTTTAATGTCTCAAGTTGAATAAACAGTCGTGAATAAATGTCGCTAAATGTTAGCAAACTGTAAAGTAAAATACTGTGTGATTTAATGTGTTGTGGACTAAACTTTAACCTAGCTACAAATCGGTGTTAGCTTTCTGCATTTTCCAGTTCAAGTAACTGTGTCAAAGTAGCTATTTTAGCAATTTGTTGTGTGAATTTATATAAACAAACATGGTTCACGTTTGCTAGCATTATGAAATAACTGTAAGTCGTTACATGGATTTAAAATTTTAAAACAGAGTGGTAAACTTACACGGTTTTCTTTTTTCATGAAGTCGGTGTTGGATGTAAAAATGAAGGTGGTGACTTGTGAGATTGCATGGCACAACAAAGAACCAGTCTACAGTCTGGACTTCCAACACAGCTCAGATGGACGGATTCATCGGCTGGCTACAGCTGGAGTGGATACTACAGTCAGAGTAAGTGCACATGGTCCAACAGAAGGTGATGATAATGGGTTTTTAATTGTGATTAAGAGATTTTTGGTTAAAATGTATGCTGTGATTCAGACTTTCACAAAAGTACCAAAATACTCAAGATGTATTATGCATTTTGTCGGTGGTTATAAGTAGGTTTTGTGATCTTTAATCTAAGACATGGAAGTCAAACTCATTCTAGTTTAGGGGCCAAATTCAGCCAAATTTGGTCTGAAGTGGGCCGGACCAGAAAAATAATGACATAATTACATATAAATAATATCAACTCCAAACTTTCCTTACATAGTGAAAATGTCTACATCCACAAATGTGCCTTTAAAACAATGTAAATAAAAGAAACAACCTAATATTTCTTAAGAAAAATGACAGCAATTTTAACAATATTATGCTTCAGTTTATTATCTACACATGTTCATTACAACTTACAGATCACAGTGGATCTACAGATACACAAAACATTAATTAAAAGGTAGAATATTGTTAAAATTACACTGACTCCTTTTAAGACATTTCAGGTTGTTCATATTTGTTCAGGATATTTACGTTTTTTGTGATATGATAGTTTGTTTTGGTGTAAATACAGGAAAATTACATGAAAATGTTTACATTTCCAAAGAGAAAATTTTTGAGTTGTGACTATAGGTTATTATAATATTTTACTGATCTGTAAGTCGAAACTGAACTAAAATTTTTGTGAATATCTTAATTGTAATTTTTGCATTTCACAAATTCATCTCATGGGTCAGATTGGAACCTTTGGAGATCGCATTTGGCCCTCGGGCCACATCTTTGGCACCCCTGATCTAAGACAATTGCTGATTTATTGGACTGGGCAATTTTGTAAATAAGTCATTCTGGGCAGTATTGTGATATCAATTTGAGTCTACTTGCTTGGTTATAAAGAAAATTCATAATTACATATATACTAGTATTAAACCAAGCATACACTCTTAAATTAGCATTAGCAAATCCAAATATTTATTATAAATATATATCTAATAATGTTGTTTTGACTTACACTTATTGTCATTAAATCAAAATCAAAAAATACCACCAAACAGAGATTGTGTTTTTTTTTTGTTTTTTTGTTTTTCACTCGAATAACCCTGAAGTCTCCTAAATCTGGACCCTTAAACTACAGATGTGTATAATTACAGAATTAAAGGTTTATATTGCAATTGTGATTTGATTAATTGTGCAGCCACACAGCTGTAATATACAGGGGTTGGACAAAATAATGGAAACACCTTAAAAAATCAACAAAATATAATTTAATATGGAGTAGGTCCGCCTTTTGCGGCGATTACAGGCTCAATTCTCCGAGGTATTGATTCATACAACTTGTGAATTGTTTCCAAAGGAATTTTAAGCCATTCTTCAGTTAGAATACCCTCCAACTCTTTTAGAGACGATGGCGGTCTTACTTGAATCTCTAAAACTGACCATAAATGCTCAATAATGTTGAGGTCTGGGGACTGTGCCGGCCATACGAGATGCTCAACTTCATTAGAATGTTCCTCATGCCATTCTTTAACAATTGTAGCTGTATGGATTGGGGCATTATCATCTTGAGGTGAAGGTGTTTCCATTATTTTGTCCAACCCCTGTATGTAGTTAAAGCTGTATATAACAACAACCTTCTGCTCTGATCCTGGTGCAGCTGTGGCGGGTAGATCTGGGCCCGGACGGTAAGGCTGTGGTGGAGTTTCTGTCTAATCTGGCCAGACACACCAAAGCTGTGAACGTGGTGCGGTTTAGCCCCAGTGGAGAGTTTCTGGCATCAGGCGGTGATGGTATGACTCATACAATCCCTGTCATGTTTTCAGAATCAGTGCAAAAGCACATGTTGTCATAGACACAGAGCCAGTGTCGCCTTTAGTAATTGTATGTTATTTATTTCAGATTCAGCTATTTTGCTGTGGAAGCTCAATGACAGTAAGGAGCCTGAGCAGACCCCTGTCTTCCAGGAAGATGAAGACGCTCAGCTCAACAAGGAGAGCTGGTCTGTGGTCAAAACGCTGAGGTAAAAGCAGCAAGCACCTCATTCATCTAACTTTCAATATTTTCTTTCACCTTTCTAAGGCAGTCATGGGCACTGCATTAAAAAGTGGTGAAACCTTCCCATTTCTGCTACTCACTACAGTTGACCCAAAGGAGAAGAGCAGTAATTATTATTTACCTGAGACAGTTTCAACAGAAATTTTAGATTTTCTGACATTACTTTTTATTAAGTGTTTATGATTATGTATTTGTCGTGATTGTGTTATGATTGGGACGTTAGATTGCATTTAAGCTTCAAGACTATGATGACTACTGTCAATTTTAGCAACTTTACTTTTGATGCACCTTTTAGGGGCCACATAGAGGATGTGTACGACATCTGCTGGACCCGGGATGGAAACTTCATAGTGTCAGGGTCGGTCGACAATACTGCGATTATGTGGGACATCAACAAAGGTTGGTTTACATCCATAAATACAAAGTATCTGTTTAATACAATAAATAAAAGATGAGTAGATAAAAAATATAGTAAATGGCAAACCAATGTCTAAAACAGACTAGAAATGCATTCATGCATCATAGGAGATGTTTGAGATGTCTAAGCTGTGTGTTAGACAAAGCAACAAATAGAGGTTTAAAGTAAAGACTGAAGCCTTTGTGACTATTCAGTAGTAACACACACTTTAAGTAGATTTTTGAGTCTTAGTCAGATCTGTTCATGAGGGAGTATGTTATTTTGGCTCTTTTTTGTTATGTCTAAACCTTTTCTGTATTTAGGACAGAAGCTGTGCATCTTAAATGACCATAAGAGCTACGTTCAGGGCGTGGCCTGGGATCCTCTGGGCCAATATGTTGCCACCCTAAGCTGTGACAGGTACAACATAATTTTCAGACTGATGTCTCACAGCACTCTTTGTCTTCCTGTGTCTAATATTTATCACATTATGGTGTTGGCTGTTGCTTAGCAACTCAGTGGTTAGTCACAACTGAATGGTTTTCAGCAGCTTGATACTGAAAAGTTTTTCTTTTCTTTCAGAGTGATGCGTGTGTACAGTACTCACACAAAAAAGAAGGCCTTCTGTATCAGTAAAATGAGCTCTGGGCCTCTTGCAGAGGGAGAGGTCAGTGAAATTATGATTCATAGCTGAGGCATTACATTGTATGAGTTTTGTCCTAATGTTTGTATGCAGTAAAATCAATGGGTGTGTCAAACCAAACCCCTCTAATCTCATTGATACTTGTGTTTTAGCTCCTTCTTGACAAAAACAAGTGTATAACGATTCTGTAAATTAATGAAAGAATCCTCAGATCATACAGATCCTCAACTTACTTAATTCCACATGAACATTTTTGCGAAACTATTAAATGTCTCCTCAAGTGATAATCATGTCTACAAACTATAAAACTTGCTCAGATTTTTAAAATTTATTTATCGAGAATCCCTAAGGATATTCTTGCACAGACAACAGAATCATCCTTGAATTTTATAGCTGCAAAAATGACCCTGTAATCTTCAGAGATCTTGTGTCTGTGTTGCGTGTTGACTGAGATGTGTTTCACCCACCTCACACTTGCACCTTTTTTGTGACTTGGCAGGTCAAGCAATACAGAATGTTTCACGATGACAGCATGAGGTCATTCTTTCGACGCCTTTCGTTCACACCAGATGGGTCTTTCCTGCTTGTTCCAGGTACACATGTGTACAAAATATAATGTTGAACTGTGATGGAAAGTGTTGCAGTATCCTTATGATGCTCATCATCTTGTTTCGTTGTCGATCTTATTTTTTGACCCCAGCCGGATGTGTCGAGATAGGAGAAAACATCATGAATACAACATATATCTTTTCCAGAAAGGGCCTCAAAAGGTAAGTTTTACTGTCATAGATCTTCAGGGTTCCCACGCATCCTGGAAAACCTGGAAAATGATTGACCTTTTTTCTAGTCATGGAAAACATAGAAAATGAGAAAAAAGGTCAAATGTCCTGGAAACGGTTAAGTTATTCTGGAAAGTTATTTATCTTCCTCCTTACTTGTGACCTTGGGCATCTGAACTGTGATGAAACAAAGGAAATTGTTTTTCAGTGATTTATTGAAAATATACAAATATTTTTAGAGGAGGTGCAGGAGAGAAAGTAAGAGAGGAGAGAACGTTGATTTGGGAGTTGCCCAATAAATCATGTTTGTCATGCTAATGAAGTGCTACGCTGTAATCTGTGGGTGTGTTTGAATTATTCAATGATATATTTGTCATAATTATTTTTCTTAGATAAATTATAGCCATAGACTGCACATCAAATGTCTGAGTAATAAACATAGAAACAATCTGGGTAAATGCAAGTTACAACTGTAGAAAAAAACACTTCCAAAGAATGAGGGGGGATGGATTAGTGTATGACATGATAACTTGTCTCTGTAGTGACTGAAAATGTCCTGGAAAATAATTTCAGGGAAAGAGTGGGAACCCTGATCATGGAATTTACAAACATCAGACTCATGTTAACAATAGTAACTGATGCCCGTGTTTTTCTCTGTCTTTTAGGCCAATCGCTCACTTGCCATGTCCGACTAAGGCTACACTGGCTGTGCGTTGCTGCCCTGTCTACTTTGAACTAAGGACCAAGGAAGGAGAAGGCAAGGACATGTACCTGCATAATTATAGGATGAAGAAACCCTTCTTTCTGCTCTTCATGTTGTCCATGTCTGCGTATTTTTTTCACTTTTCCTACATTGCTGATCCACAGATGGATCTATCCAGACTCTTCCAAATGTGTTCGAGTTGCCTTATCGTATGGTGTTTGCTGTTGCATCTGAGGACTCCATCTTCTTGTACGACACACAGCAGACCCTTCCCTTCGGTCTAGTGTCCAACATCCACTACCACACTCTCAGTGATCTCACATGGTAAATTAGCACTCTCCACTGCTGTGCTCTTTTATAAACCTTTGATTAATGAATCACTGTATTGACTGACATTTGACAGCCCTGCACCTTAGTACAAAATCAGACTCAATTTCCACATGATGAAAATAGTCCACTGCAAGTCAAAAAAAACACATAATTACTCTAAGTATGAAACATATGTTCAGTTTTTGCTTATATAAAATCACACAAAAGTAAATTATCTCAAAGCTCTTAATATAGAAAGGACAATAACATACACTATTATATAACACTTAAAATTGTCTCTGAAGTAAAAAAAAAAAAGAATTATAATATATAGTTACATAATACTTGTTCTGTGTCCTGTAGTCCTGGTCAACAAGTTGTTTTTAACTGTATTTAGTTCATTTCTGTGTGAATATGTTCACTTCCTGGTCATGAGGTACTGGTAAAATGAGTGGCCTCTTCTCATTTCCTTATTTTTATGCTCGATGGTGAAATTGATCTCAGTCTCAATTCCCTTGAATACAAATTGAGGACTGAGGGTCGAGGACCAAGGCGGTTGGCTGGAGGAGCTTCTTCCGTTAAAACAGATGGCAGCTGGTCATCAAGAGGTTAGGTTGCAGGTTTGCCAGGCAGAGTATAGGAGTTTGAGTCCTGCAAGTAATGGGGCTTTATTTCACTGAAATTCAGACGTTAGTGAAACATTAAAATCAAAGGCTCATGATGAGCATTATCAGCTGATTCAAAAATTATACATTTGCCTCTGCAGACAGTTTCAGAGCTGGTTTATTCATATTTTTTTGAGTCCTCTTTAGCACTAGCCACCAATGTTTTACAGAGAAAAATCCAACAAATCCCATGAGAGCAATGTCTTGGTGACAGTAGGAAAGAAAAACTCAATTTAATAGAAGAAACCACTGGTAGAACTTGGTTCAGTGTTGGCAGCGATCTGCCTTGGCTGGTTGGAGTGAGTGGAAAAGGGGGAGAGAGACAAAAAAACATGGAGACACTGCAACAGACCTTGTACAACACAGTGAAACATTAGGCAGTTTACAGACCTGTAACTCCACATCAGAAACATACAGCCCATAGATGTGTGTTTAAGAGTAGAAGGAGAGAGAGGAGGAAGAGTACAAACTACCGGAGAGGGAAGACACAGATGGTGAAATATAATAGTAAGATCTATAAATACATGGATAAAGAAAGAGGAGGAGAGGTGGTGTTCAGTGCATCACAGTTCCCCCTGCAGCCAAGGACTATGCAGCAGGACTATGGGATGGTTCAGGGTCACCTGAGCCAGCACTAACTATACAGTCTGAAAAAGGAAGGTCTAAACTGGAAAATAGAGAGGCTGTCTGCCTCCCAGACCAGGAACTGGATCCCACCAGTGTGAACCTGGTAACTGAAGGCTCTGTTTTAGAAAGTCTAGGAACTACTAATACACCTGCACTTTAACAGTAAAGTAGTCAGTTGGGATAATATTCTACTGAGGCTTTTAATATGGATTTTATTATAAAGGGAGTTTTTTATGTCAGGACAAGGATTTTAAAACCATTAACAGCATGTTAATGAAGAGAAGCTACTATTAGAGAAATATGATCTCTTTCTGGTCTCCGTTAGTACTCATGATGGAAAATTCTGGGTTAATTTGAGGCTCTTCAGGGAGCTATTTGAACATCCTGAATGTAACAAGTTCATTTATGTGTTTTACAGCATTGCTTTGACAGAAACAGTGAATTTTCAGCTATATTAGTTGCAGTAAGTACTTTAGATGATTGAAGTTAGAAATTTTTGGACTCGTGTTACCAGTGTTTTATTGAGTGTGATGCGATGTACTGGATGTGTTTTAAGTTGAGGTCCTATTGAGATACTAAGTTAAGCTGAGGTACTATTTAACATATTTCTATATACTGTTGAGTGGTTTAATGTACAGTGGAGTATTATATTCTATAAAATCATCATTTTCCTGTGAGAACCATGTATTTTTAAAAGGACAGCTTGGCACAAGATCAGAGCCTAATCCAAGAGTAATTTAAAGAGTTTATTTAGCCTTAGACAGGAAGAGAAGTTTTCTCAGCCCATAAAAGAGCATTTCATCCTTCAGTTTAGAACCAACAATCTAAAAGAAACCTTTGGAAATGTGTGATTTTCACTGGACCGAAATGAGATTTAAAAACTAATCAGAAAAGTAACATATCTGAAGATGTTAGATAAATGTAGTTCAGTAAAAAGGAAATATTTGCCACAGAGATGCTGAGTAGGAATAGAAAATTGTGTGAAATGGAGATGCTCATGTAAAGTACAAGTACCTCAGATTTGTGCTGAAGTACTCAACTGCACCGTTGTTCAATTAGCCTGATGTTATAGCCACTCTTCATTGCAGACCTGGTTTGACATTTCAAGTCCGGCTTTTTCATTTCCTGACCTATGGATTCTGTCACACTTTGTTTAGGTCACGTGATGGGTCCTTCCTGGCTGTATCTTCCACAGACGGATACTGCTCCTTCCTGTCGTTCTCTCCTGGTGAGTTAGGAACACCACTGAAGGAGCCCCCCACCTTGGAGGTCATCACCCCAAACAGTGGTGTTGAGAAAAAGCGAAAGAAGTCCAGCAAGACCTCATCTCCAGTTTCCCAGCCGTCAAATTCTGCCCAGACCCCCACATCTCAAACCAGCCTGGGTAAAGATACTCCTGTCGCACCCCCATCTTCCGTCCCTACATCAGAGGAGAAGAAGACCACTCCCACTGCCAAGTCTAAACCTCAGCCACGCAGGATCACCCTGAACACCCTTGAGGGCTGGGGAAAGCCCTCCACCCCTAAAGCTACAGCTTCATCGCCTGGAAGCACAAGTGCACCTTCGACCCCTCAGCCTCGCCTTACCCCACTCAAACCCTCCACCCCTAAAGCCCTCAACACTGCTAACACCCCCGGGCCCACTACTCCTAAGGCTCCAACCACTCCAAAGGGACCGACACCAAGGTCAGTACATGAAGGGATGTCATGCTTACATGCACGCAGACATGTGCTGCATCTAGGGCTGAAAGATCATATATTGATGTTTTTTAGGAAAAATCACAATCCACAATCTGAATCACAATTTTCTCTAAATTTGTGGAAAATTGTAACAAAACAAAAATGCAAAAAGTTTTCATCTGGTTTTCTTTGGTTTCTAGAGGCTAAGGTTGTATATGATTGACTTTTGTTGTTGTATCTGTATGGAACCTCTGTGTTTTTGCATAATTTTGGACTGACATTAACAGAATATTGACAATATCTACATCAGGGGTGTCAATCAGCCTGCAACAGGGTCCCGTGGGATGAATTTGTGAAATGCAAAAATTACACTGAAGAAATTAGCAATCAAGGGTGTCAAAATCATTTTAGATCAGGGGTCACATACAGACCAATTCAATCTCAAGTGGGTAATGACAACTGCAAATATTTATCTTTGTTTTAATGTACAAAAGTAAAATCAGTGAAAATGCTTATATTTACAAACTATCATTTCACAAAAAATGTTAATAACCTGAACAAATATGAACAACTTGAAATGTCTTACGAGAAGTGCAGTTTTAACAATAATATGCCTGTTACTGAGTGTTTTCTTCCACCGAGATCTGTAAGTTGTGAAGCACATATGTAAATGAGAGGCTGAGGCATAATATTGTTCAATTTGCATCGATATTTCTTAAGAAATTTCAGGTTGCTCAGGGGTCATATTATTAATGTTTTTGTAAGAGATACTTTGTAGATGTAAACATTTTCATAGCGTAATTACAATTTTTTTGAGGTTATTTTGCTGGTCTGACCCACTTAAGATCAAATCTTACGAGTGGCCCCTGAACTAAAATGAGTTTGCCACTGCTGATCTAGATGACGTAAACACAAGACATTTTCCTGTACATATACCTGCAGTGTGTCTATCAGTTACCTAGACTGTGGTGTGCTTATTTGTTCTGCTTGAGTTTTAGAATGAGTCACAACCTTTTCACGCTAATGACGCTCTTAAGCAACTGTGTACATCGAAGTCATTACACATTGGTCTTCAAAAACTGGAGGTTATTTCTTTAATAGCATCAAAACAACCAATACAAACTGGAACATAATGTGGACTGAATCCAGACACTTTAGTGCACTTATCCACTTAAGTGTTGCTATACACAAACTGACCTAAACTTATAAATAAACTATCCTAGCAACCTGTACTAGTGACATCAGTGCTACAAACCTGTGCAACGCTGTCTGTAAAATACTGCTGTTCCATTAGTATATGGGCCAATAATACAACAAATGTTACCCGAGTAGGAAAATGCTGTTATTTATTTCTTGACTGACAAGACCTGTATGATCCCTCTAGAAAACAGATCTTATGGAAAAATAAGATCAATGCCTACCTCCATCACATTTTCATTAGTTTTATCAGCAGTGAGACATAAGATATTTTTGTGTCTTGAGCAGGCCTGAGCAATAAGGGCCAAAAGTCATGTCTCATTACAGTTTGCCTGAGTGGTGATATACATACCTACATTTGGATATTTTTCTGTAGTGGATTTTCAGTTGTAACCCAGAACAGCAAAATATTTAATTTTTTTTTTTACAAATTGTCGGTTAATGTGTGGTAAAATGGTGAGATGAACCAAGAAATTCACTGTATTGATCATTTGTTTATTACTGTATATAAAATCAAATCTTGTATATCTTTTCTTAGCTAACCACGGCACTAAAAGTGTTCATTTTTCCACAGACATGAATGGTAACTGTGTTTTTTATTTGTTTTGCAGGAATGTCAACCAATCAATCAATCTAATCTCAAGTAATGGTGCAAATTCCCAATGTTTCAGGGGTCGTGCTGACGTGGAACAGTCTAGATGTTATTTCACAAAGTCAGATATTGTGGGTTATCAAATGTTCACACAAAAGAAACTTGATCAACTGGTTTAAGATCAGTTGTGTGGACAGTACTAAAAATAACACCAGTAGCTCTCAGCCACTTTCATTTTGTCAAGTTAGCTCAGTTGTAAACCTCTGATCTGGCCTGAAGATTTAAGCCAGTGACAAATCTTTTTGGTTAGAGGCTATTGAAAAAAAAGAAAAGGATGACTGATGAGTGTAAAAACTATTCACTGTCACCACTCTGTCATGGGCAGACCTTGGCCCTATGGCAGCTCCTGCCTGTGATATTTAGGCTTCACAGGTATTAAATTTGATATGTTAGGTCTTAAGTTATGTTGACATAAACTTGTTGGCTGTGTTGTGTTTAAATGTGTCTTTTGAATGTCCAAGCTGCAAAGAAAGTAACGTTAGTTGACTCAGTTCCACCCGTTCCAACCTGACAATTTATATTGGCATTAGGAAGAAATTATCACTAACTTTCCAGCCCTCGGTGAGTCTCAGAACAGTGGGTATCAAAGCGCTAGAGAAAATAAATTAATTTTCCTAAATTCTAGGGACTCACAAGTTTTTGCCAGTATGAAAATGAAATGAGCTGTGAAATGGGCATTAAAGGGATCATATTTTGCTAAACCCACTTTTATTAGTCTTTGGTGCATTGATTTGTGTTTTTTAGGGACCCTAACAGTTCAAAAAGCTTGAATTTGAACCCTCCAGGTGCTGCAAACCTATCTTTATATTCATTTTGGCAGAAACCGAGTGGATTTCTACAGCCCCTTTTTAATTCCTGGTTAATTTGTTACATTTTATAACTACTTACGTCACAACATTTGCACATATAAGGTCAAGACTTCCAACAAACATTTCTCCAAGTACGCCATAATTGTTTGTCAGCAGCAGCGGTTGTAGTAAAAACTGAAAATATGTCTAAACTTTGAGATTACCTAAAATGTTCAGTTGTTGGTTGTATTAACGAACACAAGTGGCTGAACGGGACAGAGCAGCGCAGCCAACAACCTGGAGGGGGTGGGGCATGAAGTGGCTAATTTGCATTTAAAGGGCCAGCGCTCAAAACAGCCTGTCTCGTGTCATTACTCAGAAATAGGGTTGAAGATGGGCCTGTGGAGTTGAATTAATGAAGAATTCAGACCCAAGCATAGCATTTACAGTTTATGTAGACCACAGGGAAGTGTTTTAAAATGCATAATTCTATTTAAAAAAAAAAAAAAAAAAGCAAAATATCACTCCTTTAAATTCTGTTTTAAGTAGTCTTAAAAAGTCTTAAACTTAACTTGTAGAAACCTGTAGGAACCCTGTTCATGTTCCCCAAACTTTTTTTTCTGTGGACCCAAAGCAAACCATCATGACCTAATTCACAGTAGGCTGTTTGTGCATAAATGAGCGCTCATGACGACATGTGCCACTGTTACTTCATCACCTTATGATAATATCTTGAATACATAAACCAGCCTAAGGATATAGGCAAGACTTAATGAATCACAACATCTTTTTATACATATTTAATAGATAATACACATGTTAAATATTTTATAAATGAAATCTAATAAATATATTTAGGCAGAGGTAATGAGCACTAAAGCAGGGTAAACGAATTATTTTATGGATGCATGTTAGTCTTTATGCTTGATTCAATGACCTGAATAATACGAATATTCACTACTGTCAAAAACTTGCTTATGATCAAAAGTTCTTTGAAATGCAAACTTGTCAGGTGATTAAAACAAACTCTCCTGCCACCCACCTGTGGGTTCTGACCCAAACTTTGGAAATGGATGCGCTTCTGTATCTTTATTTACCGACTAGTTAAGATAGAGGGGCTGTGTATTTTGTATATTTTGTATATTTTCTGCTTGGGGTTTTTCCTGGTTTCTGCCCTCTGTAGCTTTAATTATTCACTAAGGGTAAATAATGCTCCACTTAGATGAACTCTAGATGGTGTAAAGGTGCAGGAGAGCACCCTCATACAGGAAGATGCATGGTAATTTATGGAAATCTTCAATATCCAAATGTGTTTTGACTGGAATCAGACAGAGGAAGTCACTACACACAGAGCATACGGCCGCCGCCTCCCCCTGCACAGTTTAATGATTAAAGTAGCTAAGCTGATTATCCTGCAAAAATACATTTAACAGAGTTGTATACTAAAAGTACATGGATGCTGTGCACTTTATAATGTGTGAAATGCATTTTAATACCCACAATAAACTCCCTGTGGGTCATATGAAATGTAATGGTCTTGTTGATTAAAATGTGCTCAGCTCTGGCACTGAGAACAAAGCCCTGTCTGGTATGAGGGGTTCGTTGGACCCCCCACTGACTATAAAATAATAATCACTCCGAAGGACTCCTCCAAAACAATGGCAGGCTTTTGTGTTTGCTCTATATCTGTAACTTAAGATGTCTTTGTTGACTAGTTTTACTCGAAGGCTGTGACTACATCAGAACAAACAACAGTATAAATGCAGTGCCTGTTTTCTGTTGGTCTCATGCTTGAACTCTAAACAACCGACTCTTTTTTTTTCCTGCTTGTTTCCAGGCGAGTGTCTTTGACTCCAGTTGCTACTCGTTCTCCAGCCGTCAGTTTGCTCTTCACCACTCCCTCATCCACTGAGAAAGCCAAACATGGTCAGTGAAGACGAGTAACTGTAGAGCGATCAATTTATGCGGCAAATTCAAATTCTGTAACATTCTCCTAATGTGGTGTTTCTATATGGGGTGTATCAGGAAAAAAGTAGACTCAAAAAAACAACATAAAACCAAAATGCAAAGACATTTTGAAAATCTGGTCACATGTGTTTATTGACCATGTAATTCTTGATTCCTTGATTGACACCAGTGTCCTGGGTCAGTTTTCATGCTTCAGTGAACAACGCTAATTTGAATTGTGCAAAATGAATATCTTTTGCGCATGGAAGTGTTAGGGTTAATATGAAATCTGTTGCCATGGATAACAAGTTTCATTGGTCTTTTACTTGCATGCATAAAACAGGGAAATAAAATAACATGTTAACCCCCTAGCATGTTATGATTTTTTATATTCCAGTTGTATCATAATGCAGAGATTGAGAAATGCATATGTATGGTTGTTTACCTTTATAAAACAACAAGCTTAATGGTGGCCTTAGACTTTAGCACATTACTTTGATTTATCTTTAAAATGCTTGATTAAAGTAAAGTTTAAAATGTGTCTTGGGCACAGTGTTACTACAGTCTGGTGCATTACATTAAACAGGGTTCCTGCAGGGTCTTAAAAAGTCTTAAAAGTCTTGAATTTACAAATCTGCATCTAATACCTTAAAGTCTTTAAAAGGTATTAAATTTGATATGGTAGGTCTTAAGTTATGATGTCATAAACTTGTTGGCTGTGTTGTGTTAAAATGTGTCTGTTAAATGTCCAATGTTCTACTCGGTTCCACCCGTTCCAACCTGACAATTTATATTGAAATTACGAACCAATTATCACTGACTTTGCAGCCCATGGTCAGAAATGACTCAGAACAGTGGGAATCAAAGCATTGGAGTAAATAAATACATTTTCTTAAATTCTAGGAGTGACAAATTTTTGCCAGTATGGCTGTGAAATGGGCATTAAATTCTGTTCTAAGTAGTCTTAAAAAGTCTTATTGTAGAAACCTGTAGGAACCCAGATTAAAAAAACTGCACACCAATATTTGACAACGCAGTTCTAATATCAGAACATCAGCATACATTCATATAAATATGTAAGTGCTTCAGTGCTTGTGTACAAATCAGTCGTAAAGGAATTTGATTTGCACTTTGGGACCATCAGTCTTCTACCTGATGGCAGCAGGTCATCTTAAAATGACATGGGACGTTCAGGGTCTGCTATGATTTTTGATGCCTGCTTTCTGACACAGGCTTTATTAAGACTCATAATTCTTCAGTCCTTTGTCATTTGCATGCTGGCTGACCTGTTCTTCAGCTCCACTGTACGTTTTTTACTTTCTTTTCATATGATTATTTCTTGTGTGAATATTTCAAAACCACAAAAAACACCTGTCTTCCTCAACTTTCACTCAGGACCAAATTATGTTTTGACTTTTACTATGATAATTATCAATACTGACTGATATGGACACTTTTGTCTTCAAGCTTTTCCTCTATTGCATGTAGATTTGTAGCTGCTTATGCTCAGATGAGTATTGTCACTGTGTCTGTGCTTTTATAAATGTTCTCTTCTTCTTATTTCTGTAGAACGTCCCTCCCCTCCTTCTGATCCAGTGTGCCAGCCTCCAGAGTCCAAACGGTCCAAGACCAGTGACCCTGCAGAGAAGACCAGTGTCACCCAGGCTTAGTGTTTGTGGAAACCGTGCAGTGCTGTGATATCAGACTGGAGCACATGTACAGCAGAGCGTGACAGTTAAAGACGCTCTGGTACAAAACCACAAAGCTGTGGATGTACAACTGAACTGTATCTACAGTACAGGATAGACACGATCAAGTGTTTGTGATGTAACTGGATGCAACTGCTCACAGTCATTTATCTTGAAATAATTTTTCTTTTAGTGATGTGTTTTTGTATCATACAGTTTATTAGGTAAGTGTATTATTTGATGTGTGGGATATTTAGATGCATCAGTGTTTGCAGTTCAGACCTGAATGACCAAAAGCACTTCAGGAGGTTTGTGAACTGTATGAGCTGCAAACGTGAATGAACTGAGATTGAAACAAGAAATTATAAAAAAAAAAAAAAAGTCTGGAAATTGTCATTGCATTTAAAGCCATTATCTGAGTGTCAAATAAAGTTTTCCATATACAACTCTTGTATCTGTGTGGTTTGTATAAAATACTGTGGGATGACTGAGGAAATGACTGAATGCGCTAATTGTGAAATTGTTGGCCAACACTCATATTTAACCCATAAAGACCCAAATAACCACTGGTGAACTAAAACATCTACTGATCTAAAATGTTTAATACCTGTTGATCCACTAACCCTATCAAAACATGTAGATAATTCTTTTAAAATGCAGCTTTTCAAAAGTATCATGTCTTTTTTGGATGTTAAGAGGCTCCGTAGTAAATGTGGAAACCCCGTCATCTTCTACAGCATTGATTCGCCGGTAAAACCCATGGAGTTGGATCAATGCCACTTGGTTTATATGCAGTTAATGATAGATTTTACTGAAAAAGTCACTTTTTCTTCAGTTTTCTCTATTTTTGTTTATAATAACCCCCAATTTTAATCTGAGCTTTTATGAACACCTACATGATCAGTAAATTCTGTACCGGAAATATATGATTTTCACTGAAAAAATTAAAAATATAGAGAATATTATAATCAATGGTGATAAATCACTTAAAGGTTAAATTGACAAATTCAATTGGGAACAGTCACAAGAGTAACACTGGGTCTTCATGAGTTAACTGGAGATAATCTTATCTGACTATCTGGAGCTGGACTACACCTCAAACACTCCTGTCAATCATCTCCTACTTGACCCGAGTCGTCACCCTGATCATCATTCCAAACATCCATTTGTAACTCAGGGTTCATATGAGTGTTTGAAATCATTGAAAATGCTTGAATTTTAATGTGTGTTCAAGGTCTGAAAAGTGCTTGAATTTTAGTTGAAGTGCTTGAAAATGTTTGCAATTATAACCCTGTGATGTTAATTATTTATTAATTTTTAATATTAACTCTGCCAGGTTAGATGGAAAGCCAATTCTAAGTACAGAGAGGTGATACATTTTGAAAAATAAAACTTTTTATGTCTTTATGTACATTTTTATCTTAATCTTTGTCTTGGTGTGAGTGTGCCCAAAGAATGCCAAGTGGCTTCCCTTTTTTTTTGGGATAAAACCTTGTGTTCTCCTTTCATTTTGAAACTTGTTGCTATTATGAAACATAATTTTAAGTGTTTGTAGCATGATACAATGTACATCTTTATGAAAAGAAGTGAAAAAAACAGTCATGAGTATATGTATTCCTGTAGATATGTGTTTTACCCCAGTGATAAGGTGCTGTGATGGAAACATTTGAAAAAAACCCTTAAAAGTACTTGAATATAACCTTGAACAATGTGTACAAACCCTGGTAACTGCCATAAATAAACACTAATCTCATCCATTTGAGGTTGTGGTCCTTGCCCATGTGGCTGATAACAATGTTACTCTGTGTTTCTTTTTGTTTTTCTTGTTGTTTATCCCCCATTAACAAAGGAATCTTCACTATGAATACAAAAAATAGTTTCCAATTTTCAGTCATTCAGAGGTCTGGGGGAGTCTAGGCCTCAGGTCAGAGCTGGTTTGTGGAAAAAGGGGAACCTACACAATATTAGACAGGTGGTAATAATGTTCTGATCCCATAGGTGTTTGATTGGTTCAGATCTGGCTGTTCTTCAGATACTTTTGGTTGGTATGAACCATGTTGCACTGGGAATGAACAACAAAATCTGGAGATGCTCTGACCCTGTGAATTGACCAACACAAGTTCTCCCTTGTCAAAGTTGCTCAGATCCCCACTCCTTCACATTTTGCTGTCTCTGACACATTAACTCTGTTGAGCTGCTGTCTAATATATCCCACCTACTGACAGGTCCCACTGGAATGGGATCATCTAAATTAATACCACTTTGCCTGTCAGTTTTCAGAATATTCTGGCAGATCAGTGTATGATTTTCTTGATCATTACCTGCGTATTTAACCCTTTCATGCATAGTGGTCACTACAGTGGACAGCTGTTCAGAGGTGTTCTCTTGTATATTCATGGGTTTTGTTGTTTTAGTTCCATATCAACCAACACAGTGGACGCTTATGCAGCATCCCATGCACTGAAATTCATACTATTACTGTAACTTTGCTGTTCTAGATAAACCTGATCTGCAGTAACATGTTTGAGTGTAAAAAAAAAAAAGGCAATTGATATTAGACTGTAACTAACAGTTTTGTTTTCTGTTTTTCAAACAAAAAGGTTTTTTTTGCATATTATCTCCATGCAGGTATGTTAAAATGTGAGAAAATGTCAGATTAGCAGCATTAAAAGTGTTTTTATTTCATAGTTTTCTCACTGTATATCAGTAAATGCATGTTTCTTTGCTTCTAAAATGAAATGCATGGTGTTCAGCTGAGGGGACATTTTTGTAACTCCATGAAAAATAGGTTCATTAAAAAAAAATCAGTCAAACTGTTTTTTTTTCCATGCCTAAAAATGAATAAAAACAGTCAGGAAAAAAAATCTTGATTAAGGTTCTCTAATTCATGCATGAAAGGGTTAATACATTACATATCAGACATTATTTGTCCTGATACTGGAGCCTGAACAAACCTTAGTGTAACAGTACTGAAGCAGACTAAATTTAACCCAATAGCCTCAAGTAATAAAAAGGACAATTCAGTCATGGTCCACTACAGGTATGTGTTTCCACCCTTAGGTTTTTGTTGGGTCACTTTGAGAAGTCAGACATTCTCACCTCTCATATTATTAATATTCCATTGTATTAGAGGTTTTAAGGTCTTCCATGAGTCCTGGTAATAATGATCAGAGTCTAATGACAACAATATTCATATGCAACTGGACATTACATAAAATCCAGCCTCCTCCTCCTGCAGATTTTCATATTGCCAAGTTTTCACCCCACACGTGTAAGAATAAAAATGCGTAAAACGTGTCTGTGTGGAAGAACGTTTTTACAAGTTACGTGACAGAGAGGAATCTGGGCTCAGCTCCTGACAGAAATAGGAATGAGTCATACATGTAAGTTTGGAGTTTTACCCTTTCATGCGTTGAATGTTGAGTATCTGTGACGAAAATCAAGCAAGTCAAATCTAGTCACTACTAAAAAAAAAGTTAAGCAAGACAAGTTCAGTCATCGTTCAGACCAGGCAAGTGATGAGTGGATTCAGAGGAACTTCAGAAGATCCGTCTTGCATGAAAAGTTGCGCCATCAATCCATCACAAGCCTCTCAAATAAACAAAAACACAGACTGGAGCCAAAATAAATATATAAGCCTATAGGTTTAAAAGGGAAAACATAAGTCACACAAAACTTAAATAAGTCGAATAGTAGCCTAAAACTAGTACGTTAATGGTAGAATGCATTTAATTACTTTAATTACAGACCTTCTGTACTTATTTGAGGGCTTTATACTTTATTGTATTTCCTTTACCTTACTCATCTACATCTCAGAGTAATTAAAATGGTCGGTCGGTACTTATATAGCGCTTTTCCACACTTTTATGGTGCCCAAAGCGCTTTACAAAGCCAAAATTAACAAATTACAAATTAACTTACTTTTTACTGCACTGCATTTGTCACACTGACAGTTTTTAATCTTGTCAAGTGAAGACCCCAAAACTGCAGACATGTTTATTTTGACTGTAACAAAATATGGGATGTAGTTCTTCCTCTGTGAATTGAGCGGAGCTTAATAAACTATTTAAATAGAGTCTTGTTTTTTTAGGGGGGAAATGCGTCAACACAGAGCTGAAAACAGGCCTCTTTTCTGAGCTCATGAAAAGCTGTGTGGTTCTCACAGGACAGAAACGACCACGATGATCTTATAGAATATGACGCAGTGATGTAGATTAAAGTAGCAACAGCACAGAAATACAAAATAGTTCAGCCTTAAACATCTAGAAGAGTAAAATGAATTAAAAACATCATATACAGGAATGGTTGTTTGACTATATGTTGGTTCCGTGATGAACAAATCCAGAGTGTTCCCCACTTTAGCCTGTTGAGGATGAAGCAGTTCAGAAAATTCCAAATAAATGAATGAATGAATGAATGAATGAACAGCATAGTACAGTAATCTACAACCTGAACATCAATCAACATCTTTATCATCATTTAAAAAGCATCTGAAAAGGACTCTAATTTATGAAAAAAATGTAAGGCTGTATATCATTTGATTTGTATTTGATGATTTTTTGTAATTTGATTTGTATTTCTATTGTTCTTACTTTAGATTATTATTATTTCAGTTATATCATATTTTTAATTCTTTTTTTTCTCTTTTCTTCTTCCTGTGTATTGTTTATTTTAAGGGAGGTATTCACATAAGCCTTTTTTGGCTTCTGTCCTCTCCTGTACAATGATGTTACTTATCTGAATGCTTTTTTTTGTTTTGTTTTGTTTTGTTTTAAATTTTTCTCTTGCTGTTTATGATGTGCAAATAAATAAAATTAAATAAAATTAAATAATATAATATAATAGTACAATAATAACAGGGTCCATTCTAATGCACATAGACTACTTTTACGTGTGTTGAAGTATTCAGTGTCATATCAATACATTTACATAAGTACCTAACCTGAATACTTTTACCACTACTATTGTCATTATTCCATCCAACCATGAAATTGTAGCCCAAAATGTCAGGTACTTTTAGCGTCAGTAAATATGATAGTAGTATCAGTATTAATAATGCTATTTCTGACAATAAGAAGCGACTGTATTCTTCATTCCTTCCTGCTTCTCATTTCAACTTAGGGCTGATTAAGTTGGTTGACACACATTACATCAGAAATCACCAAATCACATGTCGAAACTTAAATAATAATAATAATAATAATAATAATAATAATAATAATACATCACACTTATATAGCATTTATTTGGACTCTCAAAGATGCTTCACAAACAAACAAAACAAAAGAACAAAATGCAAGTTTGAACAGGTGAGTTTTGAGTAGTGATTTGAAGTTTTGTATTGAGTCCGAGTTCCTGATGTTTTATGGGAGTGAGTTTCATAGGGTGGGGGCGGCTGCAGCGAAGACTCTGTCCCCCAAGGTCCGGTGCTTTGTCCTAGTGATGGGAGTGAGGAGGTTGGTGTTGGCTGATCTGAGGCGGTGGGTGGGGCAGTGCTGCTGAAGGAGATTGGTGAGATAGGGAGGGGTCAGGTTACAGAGGGACTTGTAGGTGAGGAGGAGGACCTTGTGTTGGATGCGGTGTGGTACAGGGACCCAGTGGAGCTGTTTGAGAATGGGGGTGATGTGGTCTCTGGAGCAGGCTAGATTAGATGAGACTTCATTGATCCCACAACAGTGAAATTCACTTGTCAAAGCAGTAACAGAATAAAGTGCAACAAAAAATGTGCATGCTTAAAGATAGTGCAAAAGACAAATAATATTAAAAATAATAATGGCAGTGGGAAGTAATGAATCTCTAAAGCAGGGGTCTCAAACTCATTTTCTTTCAGGGGCCACATTCAGCCCGATTTGATCTCAAGTGGGCCGGACCAGTTAAATAATAGCATTATAACTTAAAAATAATGACAACTCCAAATTTTTGTCTTTGTGTTAGTGCAAAAAAAAAACATTAAATTATTAAAATACTTACTTTTATAAACTATGCAAATAAAAAAGATGTGAATAACCTGAAAAAAATGAAATTTCCTAAAAAAAAAAAAAAAAAGTGCAATTTTAACAATATTATGCCTCAACTACAGCTATAAAAACACTGAACACTTACCAACAGGCAGAAAATTGTTAAAATTGTGCTTAATTTTCAATAAACATTTCAGGTTGTTCATATTTGTTCAGGTTATCTACATTTTATTACAGGATAGTTTGTAAATGTAAATATTTTCATAATTTAATGTTATTTTTTGCACTAAAAACAAGACAAAAAATTCAAGTTGTCATTATTTACAGACATAATGAAATACAGTTTGTTTGTTTTTTTCACATCAAACCAAGAAGAAAATATAGTTATTTTTTGTAGATTATTATGCTATTATTATTTTACTTGAGATCCTATTGGTCTGTATATGGAACCTGAACTTAAATGAGTTTGACATGAATTTTTGCACTTTGCAAATTCATCCCATGGGCCGGATTGGAACCTTTGGGGGGCCACATTTGGCCCCCGGGCCGCATGTTTGAGACCCCTGCTCTAAAGGCTATATACATTTTTACAACAGTGGACAGATGAGACACAAACACATCAGAGCTACATGGTTGTGTTTTGTAGTCTAACAGCGGTAGGGATGAACAACCTGCAGTAGTGCTCCTGTATATATTATTATATTAATGATGTAATTGTGACCTTTCACTGTGATCTAGTCAAGTGAAGTCTGGTGGATACCAAGTCAAATCTATTGTAAGTGTTTGTCTGTGTTTCCAGTCCTAAACACTGTGACTCAAGCCAAGACGCATGACTAAAGGCTCCCCACCTGTGGCCCCTGATGGTTAAAGCGTCAGCCAACACCCTAGGGTGGTATCTACAGAAGGCAAAGGGTGGGGGAAATGGTTTTGTAAATGCAGTACAGTGACTATGACCATGACAACGACAGTATCAGTCAGCATGTTCATGCCAACAGGGCCGTTCAGGTGGATTGTTCTGAGGAGTGGAGAGAGAGACACCCACCTACTAATCCCTAAAAGATTAGGAGGTGGCTGTCCAGATTTTAACCTCTAAGGGGGGGTAGCAGGATAAAGTAAATTCTGCCCAGTTTCAGTGGGCCAGATAAACTAGATTTCTGGACAGCCTTAAGGTTGAGAGATAGAGTCTGTCTGATACAGATATTTAAAAAAAAAAAAAATGTAATTACTGTATAACAGGGGTAGATAAATTAATCAGTTTGGCTGATTAATTAAATATCAGCAGAATCTGGAACAGAGAGTGGAAGATATCTTATGTCAGACTTCTCAACTGAAAATACTGATTTTGAGGGAAAAATCATAGCTTAAAAGATCACTCCTACCTATAACCCCATATAACTAAGCTATAACTATAACTATATAACTAGGGCAGCCATTTTTCAGATGGTAGAGCAAGTTGTCCAATAACCAAAGGGTTGGCGGTTCAAATCCCGCTCTATCCATGTGCTGTTGTGTCCTTGGGCAAGACACTTCACCCTCTTTGCCTCCAGTGCTGCGACTCACACTGGTGTATGAATGCGTGTGAATGTTTGGTGGTGATGGGAGGGGCCACAGGCACAAACTGGCAGCCACTCTTCCATCAGTCTGCCCCAGGGCAACTGTGGCTACAAATGTAGTTTACCACCACCAGAGGGGGAATGTGAGAGTGAATGAATAATGGATCCTCTGTACGCGCTTTGAGTATGCATTCAGAGAAAAGCGCTACATAAATCTAATCCATTAGATTACATGGGATTATTATGAACTAAAAATACTTTAAAACAGTATGGAAGTGTTTTTTTTCAATTGTAGACTTTATGAATACCACATTTACTATGTCAGCTTGATATTGTTTGTAAATTGATATTTCTTCATCAAATTGAGGCTGCAATACATTCAACAAAATCTGGAATGCGGCCAATTTAAGGCTATAATGACTTAAAGGCTTCGTATTTTGCTAAACCCACTTTTATTAGTCTTTAGTATATTTATTTGTGTATTTGGACCCTAATAGTTCAAAAAGTTTGAATTTGAACCCTCCAGGTGCTGCAAAGCTATCTTTATATTCATTTTGGCAAAAATTGTGTGGATTTCTCAAAGCCATTTTAATTCCTGCTTAATTTGTTGCATCTATAACTAGTTACGACATTTGCACATATAAAGTCAAGACTTCCAACAAACATTTCTTTGAGTACGCCATAATGGTTTGTCAGCTGCAGCGGTTGTAGTCCATACGAAAAATTTATGTCCAAACTTCGAGCCGATTACCTAAAATGTTTAGTTGTTGGTTGTATGAACAAACATAAATGGTTGAACGAGACAGAGCAGCACGGTCAAAAAGTGGCTCATTTGCATTTAAAGGGCCAGTGCTCAAAACGACCTTTTTGGTGTCATAACTCAGAAATAGGGTTGAAGATGGACCTGTGGAATTTAATTAATGAAGAATTCAGACCCAAGCAAAGCATTTACAGTTTATGTAGACCACAGGGAAATGTTTTAAAATGCATAATTCCATTTAAAAAAGCAAAATATCACTCCTTTAAAATAGTTGAAGAAGGTGAAGTGAACAGGCGATGGTGATCATGACTTCATGAAAAGCAAGCTAGTTAGCCCTGTCCTGTAGGAACAAAGATGGATGAAGGATCAACCTGTTCATCACCATATGAGTGAGACAGGATCTAGGAAGGAATGTGAATAGTTTACAATTGCCAGACAAAACAGGATGCACCTGAAGGTGTGTATCGACATAGGATAATTTTGATAAACCTATGCAATGTCATAACATTTACTTCCATCTGTAGCTGCTTGAATGTTTGGCCAAGATCTTGTACTGATGATGTGAAAATAGGATCGCTGCACAAGGTCAGGTCGGGTGGCCAGTCCATGTGGCATGATGGGTAATCACCTCACCCACCTCTCTTTTCACCCTGATGCATCCATCACTCTATAAGAGGTTCAATCTGGACTCATCAGACCACATGACCTTTTTCCACTGAAACCCAGACCAATCTTTATGTTCTCTAGCAAGTAACACCCCCCCCCCCTTAATTATCCTCACTGGTAAGTGGTTTTAAGTCCACAAAACTGTTTGGTCTCTATTCCTTCAGTTCTCTTCACATTGCGCTTGTGGGAATGCTCCTAATTTCACCATTAAACATAGCCAACTTCTAATGTTGATTTTTTTTTTTTAACAATTTGATTTCACCAAACAACTTTTTATAAACCATACTGATACTTTACTTAGTTTTAATAATGCAGTTTTTATCCCAGTTTTTAGTGATAACAGCAATTTCATTTGCTGTTTTCTGAGCTTGATGTGGCTCTAATTTGACCCTCCTGTAACAGTTACATCTTCTTCACAATCATGGGATATGTCTTCTGACGTGGTTTAAGAAATGTCAGGAACTCACTTGTTGCCAGTTGAATTATTATCCAATTTTATCCAGTGGAAGGATCTTACCTATTTGCATAAACAAATCCATGTTGGGACTTTTTTTGGTCCTGTTTGTCTAAATGTCTCCATTCTGTCTACAAAGAAATACAAGTAAAAGTCCATTTAAATATCACTGCTTTCATTTTAAAATAACATTTTCCATACCGTCAACTTTTTCTTCTTTGGGATTGTGCATTTTTTGCATTTAGTTTGACCTTCAATTTCTTATTCACTGATGAATTACTTTGAGTTTTGTGTTAATGTATCTGGGTCTATTCATTGAAGTAGGCCATTTATTACCTAGAATGAAAAGTTCAGCTCAGCAGCACCCTAGTTTCTAATAAAGTGAAAGTTAAGTGAATAAAGTGAATGTTCATTTTAGAGATTTGTCAGGATGGAGAAGAGGGGACGACAACAACTGATCAACTTTTTTGCCCCAAATTAATTAATTGTTCGGCCTTAAAAATCCACAAGTGGTTGATCTCTGCTGTATAACATATCATGTTTAGGACAGGGAATAAAGTATATACAACATGTAATCCAGTTTGCCCTTATGTTTAACTTGGAAGGCAGTAAGATTGAATGTGCATGTTAGTTACAGTCTGTCTCACAAAACTAAATCCAGATGTATTTACTCTCGAATAATTTTGGGTTATTGTAGAGAAATGACCAGTAGACCACTCAATCAGGCAGTCATATTTGTCTGTAAGTGACAAATAGAATCAAACATGCATTTGCAGTATGGCCATTACAGTTATTAAAAACATATATTATCTGTCAAGGTACAATACATAATTTAACCCTTTTTGTATTTTTCCCCCTCTGAGAGTAAAATAGGTAACACAGCTGACATCAACTCAAAGCTTCATGCACACATGACAAAAGACAAAGACTATTTTCTTTAGCCTCAAGAAATATAAAATATTACCTACAGTACTATGCAAAAGTCTTAGACCACCATTGGGTTTGTTGTTGTAGCAAGGTTATAATAGCCACAAATATGCATTTCTCCATTTCTGTATCATGATAACATCCAGCAATATACATGAAATATATAACAATATTAAAAACACAATCTCTGGGAAAAAATAGTGTCAGGTATTTACTCTGACCTCCCTTTGCACTTAACACCTTCCACTCTTTTGTTCTTTTGCTCTTTTGTTCTTTTGTTTTGAGATTTATGATTTCATTCAGCATCTGTGAAAGATTTCTCATTGTTTTGTCAGGGGAACAGAGGTAACACTAAATACGGACTTTTGGCTGTAGGCATAGTTTAACTTTGTTTTGTTTTTCATGTTTTTCATGTTGCTTTTAACACCTTAATAAGGAGACTGACAAATAAATATGAATAGTCATAACAACTCTGGAAAAAACAGCACTACTAAAGGTGGCCTTAGACTGTACTTTTGACAGTAAGACATGTTTATTTCAGGACTACATATGGGATCACTAGACAATATTTATTTGGGATTTTATTTTGCCATTCACTGCATGGTATATTTAATAGTTAGGTCTATAATAGTGCAATTCAAATAGTATAAAAACATTTTTTGACCTGGAAGAGAGAGTAATTGTTCATATAACATTTCATTTCATTTAAAATATGAATAAAATGTATGTTTAAAGTTTATTTTCAATGTAACTGTAAATGCTGGGGGCAGAAAATTGACGTTTTCATTGGATAATCCTTTTTACATCCATGTCACTTGATCCCGGAGATTCCCAGCACTGCTTATTTTTCCATCAGCATCTACGATTCTTTCCGTGTCAGGGGTCTTTAAAAGAATTCGATAGCCATTTCTTGATTTATATCAACGTTCGGTCATGGTCAGGACTCAAATATAAACGATTAATATTCTTCACAGGGTGTATGATATCAACTTAACTGTGCAGCAAGTGAGGCAAATACTAGTACCCTGGTGTCGTGTTGGAACAACCAGCCTTGATGCTAGTGGACGAAAACTATCTTTGAGTGACAGCTCTATTAGCCAATCACATTTCTTCTCAGTAAGGCTCTTTAAAGCATCTGCTAATGGTCTTTGTCTGAAGGCGGGGAAGAGTTGGATCAGTTAGGCTGCTGATTAGCAACAAACAGAAGGTTACGAGTTTAAAAAATTGGATTGTTTGGCCGTCATACTGGATTTATGTCAGCGAGAGTGGTACGAACTATGTCGGATGTGTAAACTGAGCTTGTTGGTTCGCTTTTAAGGGGACACGGAGGTGATTTATAACATTTGTGCTGATCGCCGAGACAACCTCGCTTTTAGGTCGTTGAAGTGGCGATGCTGAGCTGAGAGCTGCGTCATCATGTTGCTTCCGACTCGAGTTGGCGAAAAGAAATCTCAAGTTAACGCCAGAGGTGAAGCTGTCTGCCGTCATCCAGCTCCGGAGACCACTCCCGACTCCTGAAATAGATGGAAGACGGGCTGCCCATGCAAGGTTGGCGGTCAAGCCTGTTTCCGTGGTCGCAGTTAAAGTGGTGACTTTACATCAGTGGTCTCGGTGCTGTTGGCGCGATATTCTCCTGCTGCATTTATTATCTACACTTGGATGGACAGTCAAAGATTTAATGTCAATACCGCATGACATTACTGCCAGAATTGTCCAGGAATTAACCAAATATTTCTAGTTAGAACCTGCAGCTGTAGTAATATATCAGAGATGTGAACTACAGTTGTTTAGATAGCAAGAAGTGATGCGTTCACTGACACCGAGGATGCAAAGATAGATCCTTCCGTGAAATGTTATTGACTCATCTAATGGTCAATTTATTCTTTAGCGCCAATCACAAAACGAGTTTTTCCAAGTCATAATGAGGGGCGTTACGGTAAACTTCCATCTATCGAGTCTGTAGCTTTCCCGTGATAAAGTCTGACCGTTTGAGTGCCAAAATAATGGTTGTTGTGACTTATTGTTAGGTCGGTGGTCTGTTGTCTCCTGTCACCGCATCCACGTGGACTTTGTTTCAGGACGGTGGGTAAAGTTTGGCTGGTAGCTCCCCGCCGTGACGCGCAGGGGCCGACGGTCCACGAACAGGGCTGAGTGTGTGGGTAAAACACAGACACTGCCTTGCTTCTCAGACAAGAGAAAGTAAGATACTTTGAATACAAAGCCGGTTAAAATGGCCGGCGACTGCACCCACTCCAACGCGCAGTACGCTCACACGGACACGTTCTGTCCGTCCAAACCCTGGTCGGACCGAGACACGGATAGAACCGGAGAGATGGAGTCAGTGGGGAACTCGAAAGGGCGTGGGCATTCCGCACGGCCGTCGCCAAACTTCGAGGTGATCGATGGGCTACTGTACCGTAAGAAACTGGAGAGGGGTTTTATCAACTACCGGGAGGTTCTGGACGAGGACCGGCGGAGGGAGGCCATCTGCACCTTCCACCGGCGGCGGCCTGGCCAGCGCCATCTCTCCCTGGAGGAGACCTACAAATGCGTGGCTGACAACTACTGGTGGGAAGGTATGAAGTAACCATCACTGCATGTCATTCATCTGACTGTGTAGGACAGGAGGGGGGGTGATGCTGAAGGCAGATTTTTCCAATGATCCATGTCAAACTACAAGATTTATCCATTTTCTATTGTAAGGAAGTGTTGGCACATTACAGTCACTTACTAATGATTTAATGTCTAATCAAGCCTGTTGATGTGATATACTTGGACTCAGATAAGCATGATGGTTGTAAAGCATTTAACTATGGATGAGTAAAGTTCTTCGTGACTCAACCATAGTTATTCAAATGTTACTGGAGTTTAATCCTAGATAGAAGGATATGTTAGACAGAGGTCTTAACTTGGGTTTTAGAAAGGAAATAATTTTAGCTTCATCCTCTCATCATGTTGTGTGTTTAGTTTCTGCCTGTCTACTTTTGCAGTATCTGACATGTTGCTGTGAGTGAAGTCTTTTGTTTTATTGTGAGGAGCCCTCAGGTTACTGATTACATTAGCAAGTAAATCTGAAGTGAAACCTGTTTTACTCCAGCAGGCCAGAGTTCAGCTCATCTTCTTGGTTTGCAAACCTAATTAAGAAGACTGGTCTCATTCCTTGAAACAATGGGTATTGAGCTGATGCAAATCCATTCAATCAGGTGGCTGAGGTGTTGTGAGGTTCGCCTCCTCAGACGGCCTCCCCCAGGGCAGAATACACTTCTTGATCGTTCCAGTCATGTGAGATGGGTTGGGCTAATCTTTTGTTCCAGCCTGTTGCTCCATGTAGAAGTGTATATATTAACTGTCCACAAATTAACTTGAGATAGTCTTGTCTCCACTGCTCATCTTAACCGGCCACAGTTTGGGCCTGGAAGAAGTTTTTATTGCTCCAGATTTTTAGAATAACTTCTAATGTTGACATACTTATTTCCATCACAGGAATGTACTTTGAGATCCGGGACTTTGTCCTAGGCTGCTCAGAGTGTCAGACCCAGCACACTAAGAAAAAAGAGGTAAGAACTGTCTGCATCAGAAGTCAACTGTGTAGCAGCTCATCAGAGGAGGAAAGTTCTGTTCTAATTTTCTTCTTTCTCTTATCAAACTCTCAGCTCTTCTCAGTTTTTTTTTTATCAGTGCCTCATTCTTTTCCATGTCACACATTTTAATTCACACTTGCTCACTCTCACTCGATCTTGCTCTCACACTGAGGTGTCTTCTACAAGTTTTCTATGCTCACACATGATAGCTGTATAATGAAGGCCCTCTGCCTTTCTCTTGCTGTCTTTGCCCCTCAGGAGATGGTTAGCAGAGGATGCCTCACAAAGACCATGGCGTCACACAGTGCTGACATGCTGAACAAGTTGAGGAGTCAGCGAGAGGCAGGGTTGTTCTGTGACATTACTCTGCGGACAAATGGCCGATCTTACTCTGCCCACCGAGCTGTCTTGGCGGCTGTCAGCGATCACTTCCAGGAAATCTTCACAGACATGGACTACAGCATGAAGGAAGACATAGATCTCACTGGTAAGATCACATACCTACAGTCAAAAAATAATGTTACTAGTGCTGAAGTTTTGACTCACAGAGCCTCAGAGACACCCATACTCTGTATTTTAAGGTGGTTTTCCCATTATTTATATCTATATTTTTTGTGTATTTTGAAACATATTAGATATTACAGATTACTGCCTTTAAATATACACATAGTACACAAGATGATAAGATAGTCTTTGTGTGCGGTACCACCAATTTCTATCCAAGGGTTTCTGCAGGTGCCTAAAAAAATCTAAAATTCAATAATCTGAATTTTAGACCTTAAAATGTCTGAATAAAATCATGTATTTCTCTGAATTTGAGCATTATAGTGCACATGGTAGAATTACTCCCACAAGTCTATGTTAGAACTACACAAGTTTTTGTGTTATACTTATAGTTGTTAAAAGTTTGTTTGTTGGAGTTAAAATAAAAACCACATTTCAAAAATAATCTCACCAATGTGTGTATTTTCCTTGTAACAAAATAAATAGCCCGAAATTGCAGTAATGTCCACTAAAATCTCAAAAACTTTTTCCCTTGACTCAGCTCGACTCGGCCTTTTTGCGTTTCCATAATGTAAAAGAACCTGGAATCTGGTACCTGGTACTGCTTTTTGGTATCTGCTCGGCCGAGGTTCCGAAACAGGTGAAGAAATACTAAAATGTGATGTGTAAACACTGCAGACAACTGATTGGTCTGAGAGAGAGAGTTGTCTCTGTGTCATTGCATCATCATTGTGCAACCCGCCATTTAAAAAAAAAAAAAACAGATTCGGAAGTTTACAGTAAATCAGCCCACAAAACTACACCATGATTGGTTGAAGAGGTTCAGACATTTCTGTCCTTGGTGGCTGACGAAAAAACTCAGCGTGAGCTTGACAGGGCAACACACAACAAGCAAGTTTATCAGCAACTCTCTGAGCAGACGTCATGGAAGTTACACACTGCGTCGCTTTGACTTCTAGGTACTCTAAAGTCGGTAGTATCCTGTAATGGAAACGGTCTCCAGGAATAGTACCTGGTACCTAATGCCGCGTTTCCGCTACACAGAACTGGCTCAACTCGACTCGGGTACCAGATACTATTCCTGGAGACGGTTTCCATTACAGGATACTATCGACTTTACAGTACCTGGATGTCCTAGCGATGTGGTGCGTTACTTCCGTGTCGTCTGCTCAGAGAGTTGCTAATAAACTTGCTCGTTGCGTGTTGTCTCGTCAAGCTCATGCTGAATTTTTACATCGGCCACCAAAGACTGAATCTCAACAGACTGTGGTGTAGTTTTGCGGGCTGTCATCATGTGGATTAACCTACCGCTATATTTACTGTAAACTTCCGCATCTGTTTTTTGTAAAACGGCGGGTCACAGAAACAACTCTCTAACCAATCAGTGGTCTGCAGTGCTTACACGTCGTTTTAGTATCTGGTCCCCAGTCTTGGAGGTGATACCAAAAGACTAGTACCGGGTACCAGATTCTAGGTCCTTTTTCGTAATGGAAACTCAAAAAGGCCGAGTCGAGTCGAGCCGGTACCACACAGTGGAAACGCGGCATAAGTTGGGTCGAGCCAGTTCCACATAGTGGAAACATGGCATTAGGATAGGTGACAGTCAAATAGCATGTTGAAAGTTTTTTTTTTTAATTTTCTTTGATTGTACTGGCTCCTAAGAACAAGCATTAGAGAAGTGTGATTTTGACCCCATTACTTGATTCACCACAGGTTGGGTAAAGTGCAGAAAAAAAGTCTGCAGGACATTGAGAGGGGTTCTAAGTGAGTGAGGGGCTCTAAGTAAAGAGTGGTTCACAGGAAAGAGATTCCAGCATTTTTGCATAGGGTTTTTGTACTGCTGCACTGACTAAAAAGGAGCCACTGAAAAAGATGTGTCAGTTTAAATGTGTACTTTTATTTATTAACCAGTGAGTTGTTGTAGATTAGTTGAAGTTTGACAGACTCTATTTGACAGGAAGGTGGGACACACACCTCAGATTGCAGGGCATTAATTATTTTTATTTGTTCAGGAATTTTATGCTGTGGACTCATCTGAAAAAGTGGACTTTACATCATCAGCGTCTTTGTAGGAGTGTTAAGGATGATTATGAAATGAGTGCTCATTTTTTCACCTGTAACATGCATTTTTAAAATGATTTACCTAAGCATCAATGTGCAGTCATCACAGTACAGTCATATAATTCCATTTACAGCTCAAAAAGATGTTCCAGTGTTTAGTACCTCTTCGAAGTCTGGCTGCACTTGATTGTGTAGAAGTTGATGTTGGCTGCATTATCAGTTATAACCACGTGGAGTCACAGTAATAAGATGTTTTCCGGAAAAGCATCAACTGTGTAATAATGTTTCATAAAACTATAGTTTTCAAGAAAGCTGCAAAAGTTATAAAAAGTTGTATCCTCCAAAGTTACACAAAAATCTTTGTTCAAAAAGCATTTGTAAGACTTTTTTAGTTACTGGACCAGCTTGTTGATTTCAGTCCAGAAATCCAGATCTGGAAGTTCCAGACCCTGAACAGAGGCACAGCCATAGCCTGTCTTTTCATTTTCTTATGTCTTTGATGATGAGGCTGAAGTGGCCCTGATTAAAGCAGTTCTATTGTCTTTTAGTCTCAGCTGTCATGTTTACGCTTTGCTCCCACTCTTCCTGCTGTCTCTGATCCTCTGTTTACACAGTCTCTTTCATCTCATGTATCTCTCACTGATTGACCGTGGTTTGGCATATCTAATTAAAGGCTCCTCTTTTCTTTAGGTTTCAGTGAGGACAGTCTTCTGTCTCTGCTGGATTTCTCCTACTCCTCTACTCTGTGCGTTCGGCAGGAGAACCTTCCTGAAGTCATCACTATGGCCCGCCACCTGGGCATGTGGCCTGCAGTGGAAGCCTGCACCGCTCTTATGAAAGAGCAGGAACAGCAGTCATTGCCATGCTCTACACTTCATTCTGGCAAGCGCTTGTCGTCAGCCTGTGGTAGCCCATGCCGTCAGCACCAGCAGAGGGAGAACCAAAGGAAAAGGTCTTTGGGATCAGGGGACAGTCCAAATGACAGATTCAAGCTAACACTGGATTTGTCAGATGAGTCTTTAGAATCAAGTCCTAGACGCAATTTACGCAGAACACCAAACCCTCAAGGCCATAACGGTCTCCCTCTGAGTCCCTCAAACAGGATGAAACTCATGGACTTTAAATCTCCCTCATTTAAGAAACCCAGTTCACCACAAAAGGCCATTTCTGTACAGTCACGAAATTATTCACCTGTACCTCCATCAAGCACCCGCCTTCTCCGCTCCACTCCTGGAGCTGCCAAAGAGGTTCAGAGATATCTGCCCATGCCCGAAAGCCCTCGACAACACCGAAAATCTCACACTCAGCTCTCCAGCACTTCCAGTACGAGGCCCAGTGCTGTTACTAGCCCTGTTAGAATTAAGCAGGAAGTAGAGAGCATTGGAGAGGATGAAGAGGATTATGAAAGAGCACAGGAAAAATACAAGCTCATGAGTGTTCTTGGGCTACAGAGGACAGCCCTCCTTCCCAGACCAGAGGACCTCATCGGCTGGAGACAAAAGAAACGACTAAGGAAGCTTAAGGCTAACAACTATTCACTGACCAAGAGGCGGAAACCTCGATCGACATCCCCAGCACTACCATATGGAGGTGTGACACTGTCTCTTCCCCTCTGTATCCCAGTTAACACTCACCTGCTTAACAAGTCGGTGAAAAACAAGTCTGAAAGTAAAGTCAGCCGAGTTGAAATTGCAGTAAAAAGACCAAAAAACACCCAACAACATGTCCCTCCAAGTGACCGGAGCATGCGAAGTAAAGTAGTGTTACCAGACTTGTTCAGGCTTGCGTCCGGGTCTTCCTATGGGGGTAGGGAGCTGAGACGGTCAGTGAGAACAGGTGATAGTACTCACCTTCGTCCTCAGCAGCCTCTGCGACGCAGCGCCATCAAACCTCCAGTTCGGAGCACAGTCAGGATCAAAGCAGAACCAGCTGAACGCCCAATCTCAGGTCACTCTCTTAAATCAAAACCTCGCTGTAGCCATACACCTCTCAGATCTCCGCCTTCACAGAGGACACAAGCCAGAAGTAAGGTCAACGTCGAAGCTGTCAAATCCCCACGTTATAACAGCAGCCGACCTGCCCCGAAAGCCAAGCTCAGACGGGACTCCACAAGGGAGGCAGAGAAGTCAAAGTGTAAACTTAGAGTGGTGGGTAGGAAGTTGGGGAACCAGGCGTTGAGGGGGGTCATGGACACCACACTGAGAATGAAGGGTAATGAACCTGGTATGCTTCAGATATCTGAACACGCACCTCCTCCATCCATCTACAACCACCCTCTGTACAAAGTGATTAAAGAGGAACCTGCAGAACCTGTGCCAATAGGGGGGTCCTTCTGTGATCCTCCCTCACCGGACCTGGGCAAGCGCCAGAGCAAGCCCCCCATCAAGCTACTGGACTCCGGCTTTCTCTTCAGCTTTTGTCGGCAACCTGGAGGACCCATAGCAGGACTGAAGAAAGAAGAGGAGAGCGTTGATATCTGCTTAACACGATCTGTGTCACAAGTTGGGGAGAAATTTGGAACAGAAGAGTCCCACCACAGGGCGTTGAGAGCCAGAGGGCCGGCCTCCCTACCTGTGGTGGAGAGGAGTGTGAAGAAGATTCAGAGACCCAGGTCAAATGTCCAAAACAACACTCTTCGGCCACCCAAATCTACAGGGTTAACAGCCACACGGACCATGCCAAAGGTAGATACACCAAATGAATTGTTGCCTTGTGGAAAATCAGTCTTGAATAAAACTGCAGATGATTAGGATGACTGAAATGTGTATTTTTTTTTTTTTTTTTCAGAGCAGTAGCCCCTTTTACACCAACATTCCCAGGAACTTTCATTACCAGGAATTCCTTTACCCGGGTAAAAGAATTCCTGGTAATTTAAGTGGTTTGTTTGCACCACAACTCAGAGTTCTAGGAAATTTATTCAGATCAGACATGGTTCACGACTTGAAGTCCTGCTGAATTTCTTTTGAGTGTATCTGTCAAATGCGTTCAGTGAGGTCCGAGCTTATTATTCAGAGCATATTTAGATGGATAGACAGATTATTGCAGTGAACTTATTGGAGCAAGCCGAATACACTCAAAAGCTCAGGGGAGTGAATTCGGCAAATGCACATCATCCTCTGTCCACTTCTCATGGCCACTCTTCTTTGCTCTATTTTCTAAATTATCCAAACACAAATGAAGTGAAGTTTATAGAAATGGAATAACCAGGTGTGCAGCCATACACTGGTTTAAACGTTGTGGGTGTAGAATGCTGTGTGTTCCACCAATCAGTGTTCAGCACACAGCCCAACCCCTCAAGAATTCAGAGGAATCTGAAAAGTCTTATCCCCCTACTAGGAACCCTTTTCAGGGAAAGTTTGGGGTTGAGGGCAAATATTTTACCTGGTTGATTTCATTGGAAACACGCTGAGGTTTTCAAAGTTCTTGGTAAAGTTCCTGTGGTGGAAAAGGTGCGATTATGATACCAATTATTTGTGCTAGTTGAAGTGTCTGATAATTTATGTTAGTCGTGACATATAACTCTCAGATGAGCTACACACCGGTCAAGGAGAATGCATTGTATCAGAGCCAGCGTGATACATTTTTGTTGCTGTATGTTTTTTCATTTACAAAATGTAATTACATCCGTATTTTCTTCTCCTGACCTTCTCTTCTTTTCCTCCAACAGAAAGGAAAAGTCCCTCTGAGCGGTAGGAGATGTGTCATGTTGGACGCTGTGCGTAGGGCAAGGCTAAAGCAGCTCCGGGGCCCACGAAGTCAAGCCCCCAAAGTCCCAAAGGCGGCTCATGCCTGTCTGCAGTGCCCAGCCTCCTATAAGGACTGTGACGCTTTGATGATGCATCAGCTCAGACATGTTGAAGGCAAACACTGGCCATGTCCGGTAAGCAGTGATTTATAGCTACATTTGCAAATGTGTCCACAATTCATTCCCAACAACTCAGAAGGATTTGAATGAAATAAAATTGCATAGCAGATGGTGAGACAGAATGACTGTAGTGGATCTTTTTGTCAGTATAGTGTTTAATTGTTGTAAAAACAGTTTCTTGTGTACATTTAGAAATAGTGATTGCAATAATTCATGTACAAGAATAGTTGTATAAATTTATTAATTAGGAACCACTCAAAAGAAGTCTCAGTTTACAGTTTCATCACTTATTGCACACCCAATCAGTCCCTCATTCTAGACTGATGGATAGATCCTTGTCATGGCAGATAAAGGTATAAATACAAACCAAATACACTTCAAGTATAAAAATATAAATATATAAATAAGTAAAGGTAAATTAGGAATATATGAAAAATATGGAAATGTGCAGAGAAAAGGACAGAATGTCTGTAGCTGAAGGTGTGAAAGTGCAGAGTGCGGTCACAGCTCAGACTTGAGCAAAGCTTTTACAGCCCTGGGGAAGAAGCTGTTTTTTAGTCTTTCTGTCCTTGACCTTATGACCCCAAGCCTGCTGGATGGGAGGGAGTCAAAAACATGCTGTCCAGGGTGTGTACAGTCCAACTTGATCTTCTGGGCTCTGTTTCTCATCTGGGTGGTGTATATGTGGTCAAGGGATGGTAAAGGGACACCAGTGTTCCAAATGCTCCGAATGTAACCCCACGATTCCTGTTCCACCTGTTGTTCTTTACATGAATATTAGCCCTCATTGTGATATTTAGTGTCATGTAATCTTAAAAATGTTTGAGGATCAGGGTTTTCCAATTCAGAACAACCAGGCCCACATCCAACATCATATACATTTTACTTTACTTTATGTGCTAATAGCAGTTTTTTTTTCTTTTCTTCTGTGATTGTTTCCATGTAGCTTTGCAGTAAGACCTTCTTCAGACTGAGTAATGTCCGGAACCACATTCGCACCCATGACCCGAAGTTGTACAAATGTAGAAGCTGCATTGTCGCTGGTTCCTGAGACGGTTTCACTTGCTGGAAGAGAATGATAAAGGTGGGTGAAAGTGGCCTTAGTTAAATTAAATCTGTATTAGCCTGATCGTTTGTATGTACATTTGTATTAGTGTTACTGCAGATCCTTTAAAAAGACTGAAATGCAATAATCTGAACTTAAGGCTCTAGAATGTGTAAAATACAAATTGGTCTTGCTTTTGTGTTGTCTTGTGTTTTTTGTAAAAAAAAAAAAAAAAGTTAATTCATCCTGTTACAAAACTTAAAAACAAACAGGGAAAATAACCACCAATGCAAATTGGTCACAATGGGGGTGCAGATGGCCTTTTTAATCATGATGTGGTGTTTTGGCTATAGGCTTCTCTTCTCTATCTAAGAAATAGCTGCACCTTTTAGAGGTAATATGTTAAAACTCTTTCTGGCAGCATTCTTTTCAATATGTGTAAAGGCAAGTTAAAATGACATCTGGCTCATGTGCAGCACATTTCATGCCTGCTGAAAATAATATATTTGCTACAAGAAGATGCTTAAATTAGCATTTTGGGGTGAAGCATCTATAGCTGCCTATACAGTTCAATGTTTGCATCAGCAGTTTCATCAGTTAGGCAGCAATTCTTCCTGTTTTCAAATTGTTTTTGCCTGTTATTGATGTGAAATAGATCTTCAATTGTGCTGTCTATTCGTGACTGCTGAACCCAAATGTTGTCTTTTACTCCATCCACTGACTCCACTCATTCTTTAAAGCAATCCTGGTGGACTGTATAATTTTATGTTGTAGCGATCTGGCTTGTTTTCATGCTGAATCTGTGAGAAACCACTTTTGCTTGGTTGCTGCGTGGAATTCCCATTCCCACAATGCACTTCACAACAAAATTTCTGAAAAGGCCAGAGTGACGTTTTGGTTTGTTATGTAAACAATAGAATAGAATGGAATGCCCTTTATTGTCATCATACTGAATGTACAACAAGATTGGAGAGCTTCTCCTTTTTCAGAGCAAACAGGTAAATATAGATGAAATGTATAAAAAAAAGTCCTAGTCCAAGCGGACTGTGTTTATGATGGAGTCATCTTTGAAGTTGTTCACCGTGAGGGAAGTGATTCAGGTGTGTAAGCACAGCAAGACCAATGGATTGGTGATAATTAGGCTATTAGGCTAGCTTTGAGAAGTCCAAATTTATACTGAACATTTAGAAATCTGCAGAAAAGTTGTCGTATGGTTTCAGTTTTTGAAAAAGGAGCTTTCTGTCGCTAGTAAAACATCTTCTTTCAGCAGCATCTGTACTCTAAAGTGCACTGTGATCACACATCCATACATCTGAATTGATTAGTCTCTAGTGTACGTCGTCTGGTTCTAACCAGTTGTGTTTCTATTTTTCAGGATGAAGGCTGTCAGACACCAGCGAGAAGTATGAAGAGAGAAAGAGGCACATGATCGATCTGCAGCGTGTACATAATGCATCCGTCACACACAAGCACAACGGTCTATGGGCAGGCATAATTACTCTGATTCTAATCATTGCCGTTGTCGATGATCGCTAATGTTATTTAACTAAATAACCAAACCAAGGTTGCTGTTCCTGTTTGCGTTTCCGTAGCTACAGAAGGTTAAACTTGAACATTTCACTCAGGGGGCGGGGAATGTGATGCCACGGTATAAACATCACAGCTGTGTATAAAATGAAATGTAAAGTGATTGTTATAACTATTACTGCTTATTGTTATCATTATTTTTGTATGTATAGATGAATTTTGGGTGCACTTATATCATAGCTTATGTTGTAAACCTAAGAAGTGGTAATGAAATTGAAGGCTTGGAGTCCAGGGTGGGTTTTACTTGAAGTGATGCAAGAACTGGGGGGAATACTTGAAGTCAGAGGATGTTTTAGGAGTGAGACTGTCCATAGGGTGTTTCAGTGGCTCCGTGTCCTTTCGGTGTGTTCAGTTTTAAATATCTCGACTGGCCTCTCCCTCTTTTCGTACTGATCTTTTAGACTCATCGTCCATGAGTTGGGGAGGGGGATTAAAGTGGGGCTCATGGTAACACCACTGCATGTGTATTTGTAGACCATTTGTCGTCCACTGTCTTTTCAGAGGCTGACAGTTTTTAAAAAGGGAATCTTGTCTAATTTTTAATGTGAATTTCTGAGATATTAATCAACGCAACAGTGTCATTACAATTTATTGATCTCCCTTTTCACTTTAAGATGATACGCTCATCATCTTGTTCTACTTTGAATTCCCCTTCTACTGAATAAATGCAATGTGTGCACATAGAGATGTTTTATGTTTCACAAATTGATTTTAGAAATAAATGAGCCGTCTCTTGCTATCTGTCAAAAAAAAAACGGAATAAATTTTTGCCTTTTATATACTGTTATTTTTGCTTTAATCACTTCTTTCATACTGCATTGTACATTGTAACTGAAATGAACAAATGGCAAATTAAGAATTATATGCATTTAAACTATTAACACGTTCTTTCTGAAATAAATGTAGCAGTGAAACAAAAGTTGAAGTACGGATTGATTCGCTTATTCTCATTTTTTAACTAGATGCTTTGAAATTTCATGATCCTTATCAAAACTTATCACCCTGGAAATGTCATATAATTTTAAAATCTCATTTTCCAGGCATGAAAAAGTAATGGAATTTAATTGTGTTTGGATTAAAATTCCAAAGACAAGGGCAAACTTGTCAGATCTAGTGAAAAAATGCAGACCTGGTGTATAAACTACGGTTCAGGCTAATATTTGCTTTTTTTCTATCTCATTAGTGACCTCTCTGACTATAAAACATTTTCTCTTTTTAACAATTTATACCTGTAGTTTGCAAAATGTGTTCTACAAGTGATGGTATAATCAGAGGAAAGTCTTTCTAATAGAGTGAATTGAAAAGCCACTAAAAGTTGTGAAATTTAGTTTGTGAAAATGTTTGGGAACTCTTCATCTATAGTATCCGTCCGTAAAGACCCACAACAGTAGCAGGCAGCACCAGATTTAGTTCCAGTCCCCAAATTTCAATTTCAAACATTTCTAAAAGGCTTTCAACAAGAACAATGTTTCTGATAGCTTCCTGAACTCTTCAGTATTGTTCTATCAAGTCTAATCCCAGCACTTAATCTCATATGAAAGAATAAAAGGTTAAAGGTTAACTTGATATATTACCCCTGTAGGGAAATTCTGTCTGCATTTTACCCATCCTAATACACACACAGTACCTAGCATTAGCTTTAGCACATAGCTCACACATTTGGAGAAGTGAGCTGCCATTGAAGATGCTCTGGGACCAACTCCAGATCTTTATTTGTACCTTGGTCAAGGGCACTGACTGAGCATTAACCTATATACGTACCTGTTTTTAATGGCATATCAAGTATTAATTGTATAAGTAATAGTAGGAGTAGAAAATCTGGTTTATTTGGCTGATGAGAGGAAAAAAACAACTTGTTACCAGTTACCTATGCCTCAGTGTGAGTATAAGTACACTGCTGTGCAGGAATCCTATGCCACCCTTAGATACGTTGTTTTCACATGATTGTAATGAGCATATTATCTATTTCTCAGTCTCTTTATTAAAATAAAACAAAAATAGAGGGGAATATTGTATACAGCATTAAACACTCACAAACTAAACTGCCTGACTTCTGCAGGATATGTATTTACAGTAGTATGATCAGACATCTGTTCCCTTCACAAAAAGTAGCTGAAACATTAAGGAACACTGGCCATGTGTTCAATGAAACCTGTTATAAAACACTAGATTAGTTCAGTAAATCTCAGCCTAATGTCTGTGCAGAAGCATTCAAGACATGTTAAGTACAACTAAATATTGGACACTTCAGTCAGTTTTTTTCTGAAATTCTTGCTTCTGTGCTGTTCTATATATCAGTTGTATTGTGTAAAGACTGATAAATGTGTATGTACATCATAATATATAATAATATCTTACCTAAACCAACAAACCTACTGGTGGGCTGAAACTTTTGTGCAGAACTCTCTACGTTTCCAACAAGTGGAACCAGGCACAATAAATCCCACCCCTCGCACGTATTGTAGCTTATTTTGGCATCAGTCCAGCTGATGTCATGTCTATGCATGTGGTGATGTCAGCATATCAATTGCCTTTATATACGTACCGAGTTTGAAGTAAATTGAAACGAAATTGATATTTTTATAGACATTTGAAATGTCACCCATTATAAGTAAATACGAGAAGAAAAAAGATTTAAACTAGTGTTCAGAGAATGCAAACCTCCGCCAAGCACCCCGAAAGGTGTGCATGTGTGGATCGACTATTTCTTTTTAAATTAAACAGTTTCAAGATTGTTCCATACAGCAGAAAAAGTTGAAGCTTGGTACCAGTCATGTGTATGTCAAATTCTATTAAAGTCCAATCAATATTTCTTGAGTTTTAATGAAAAATGTGTCATAAATGGGATTTTAATGTTAAATTGAAATGTCCACAGAGCCCACATTCCACAGTGGATGTGGACAATTTTGTGCCAGACACAAGATATTGTTATAAGCTACGGGTGTATGAAATTGGAGACTAATCGGAGTCGTTTTTAATTTTTTATGAATTGTTGAAAACTTCTCAATGATGAGAGATAGGAAAATTTGAAATTTTGTGACCTTGAACTTTGGCCTACTTGGCCCAAAATTTAATGGGTTTGTCTCAGTGCCTGGCCTATCTGTGGGTAAAATTTGGTAAAGATGGTTATAATAGTTTTCCTATAAAGTTACTAACAAACAAACAAACACACACAAATAAACAAACACACAAAGCAAAGTGATCACAATACCTCCTGTTGGAGGTAAAAATGCATAAAAAATTTGAACTTCAACCTACTTTTCCCAAAATGCAACCACATCTATTCTGGGTCTCTGGGAATCTATAAACCCAATTTGGTATGAATTCAATCAATAGTTTTGCTGCTACAGACATGTGAAATTTCGCTTATTTTAAGTAAATGGGGGGAAAAAATGATTAGAAAAATTCCTAAAAAATTTTAATTTTGACCTACTTCTCCCATAATGTAATTAAATGTATTCTGGGTCTCTGGCAATCTAAAATCCCAATTTGGTATGAATTCAATGAATAGTTTTCCTGCTAGAGTGTTAACAAACAAACAAATTGAACCAAAACCAATACCCCTTGCCTCCCCTTTGGGGGGCGGGGTAATAATACACTGATAAAATGAAGTTGTGATTGTCAAACATATCTCACTGAAGTGGCTGCCTCACCATGTCTCGATTATGAAGTGCTTAAACTGCAGTAAAAATGCTCAGGGATGTTCATTCATGTACAAGTGTCTCTTCTCACTATTTATAAATAAGCAAAGGTTTGTCATTTGTATAAAGTTGGTTCTAAGAAAAGGTTTTGGAAACACCAGTGTAGAACGCAAACATGACAGATCAGGAAGATTATTTATCTGAAGGGGAAATATATCCATGCTGTGACCTGCTAAATGTATTTGCATTTGTTTCAGTGATGTATTCATCTTGTCGTGACGATGAGGTATTTGTGATCCTGAAGAAACGAGGAAGAGCTTTAGACATGAATCACTTCTTTGCATCCTTTTTGACTGACTCATCTGTAGCATGAATGAAGGGCTTTGTGTTATCACTAAACAAAGATGAAGTACAGCATCGTGCAGATTTTCTCCATGGTGAAATGTTGACAGTTCCTGTAGTTTGGTCGTTAAAGCAAAAAATTGAGGTATAACTTATACAGCAATGGCAGACAAATAAATAAGAGTATGTGATAGGTGATCCAGTCGGTGCAGTTCAAGACATACAAGCAGAATTAATCCAAGAATTTGAGAGTGTTGCAGCAGTGGAGGTAATAATGTATAATGGATGCCTAGGGCAGTGCATGTGGGTGTTCAGCACACATTCTAAAATTATTGATAGTGTGTCAATTACATCTACAAAGAATTTAGTTATATGTGTAAATACACCATAGCATTTAGAGTTCATTTGCACTAAAATAACGTAAAGATACCAAGGATAGAAGAGGTGTATACAGAGGGATGGTAATAATAATTAAAATATTCATGTTAGTATAAAAATAGTGTAAATAGTGCTTCTGAAGTACCCAAGATACAAACATGAACACTGGAAAATTAATTGTGGAGATCACGGTTGGCTTTATGAGCATCTCCAGGAGGTTGAAGATACTACATACAGCAGAGTAGAAGTTCATGACAAAGGCCAGGAGGTGTTTTCTGAGATGAACTCAAGGTAGATCTCCTCCTGCTCTGTCTCTGCTCTCAGTAAAACCAGTGCCATTTGTTTAACCCACTTGGTTTTATGGACAGAAATATATCTCAGTGCTATCAGTATATAAAGTAAGTGTAAAATACAGTTCATTATTGCTGCACTCTGTTCTTTGCAGCTGCAACTGAGTTTTATTTGACACTTCAATAAATCAAGTCTTCATCAGGTACAGAAAGATCCAGGGAAGTCAACACAGTTCACCACAGCAGTGCACTGAAATGAATGTGGAAGTGTCGGAATCTGTAGTTTGTTTGTTTTTTTTTTTTGTTCCTGTGACTTTCTGTTTAATGTCACAATGTAATTTCAGTTCATTCTAGACAGACAGACAGACAGACAGACAGATAGATAGATAGACAGACAAATGTGCAGTCTATTTTGTATTGTATTTTGTAAATATACAGTATGTAACCTGTTTTAGGCTGTGATGCCTGCAACATATAAAAAAGGGGGAAACAGTAGAATGAAAAAATTATAGAACAAGTGGCACCGGGCACAACAAACCCCGCCCCTCACATGTCTTGTAGTTTATTTTAGCTTCGATCCACCTGATGTCATCATGTCTATACGTGTGCTGATGTCAGTATATCAATTGCTTCTATATATGTGCCAAGTTTGAAGAAAATTGAAACAAAACTGATATTTTTATAGACATATGAAATTTCGCCCATTACAAGTAAATGGGCGAAAAAAAAAGATTTTAAAAATTCATAAAAAATGTTAACTTTGACCTACTTTTCCCAAAATGTAATCAGATCTACTCTGGATCACTGGCAACGAAATTTGGTCTGAATTCAACCAATAGTTTTGCTGCCAGAGTGTTTACAACGAAAGAAAGAAAGAAACATATAAACCGAACCAAAAAAAATACCCCTTGCCTCCCCTTCAGGGGGTGGGGTAATAAGTAGAATACACAGGCTGGCCAAAAATAAGCTCCTTCTATTGGATAATTACTGCAGTGAATAATATATCTCAGCTTCAGTGAGTTCTTTAACTCTGAATGATGTAATGAGTAGGTTGTCATTTCTTTAACAACCATCAGTTAAATAGAGAGCATAAAGACTGGACTGGGTTTCAGTGGAAAAGTTCATGTGGTCTCATGAGTCCCGATTGACCTGGTCCCAGAGTGATGGGCACATCAGGGTGACAAGAGAGGTGGATGAAGTAATTACCCATCATGCCTTGTGCCTACAGTACAAGCCTGTGGGGACAGTGTTATGATCTGGGATTCATTCAGTTGGTGGGGTCAGGATTAACCAATATTGACAGCTGAATACTGATTATGATCAAATATTGATAGAATGAGCATTGTGATGTTGCACAAGCTTGAAATGATGCCCCTGCAAATGTGTGCCATAATAGAAACTAAAGGGGGTCTAACAAAATAAAAGTATGGACTTTTTGGGGGGGCAGGTTGTGCACATTCATAATAATGTTGTTTTGCTTTCATATTTGCTGCACAAGATTTTATTTTTTGTAATGAACAAGCTTAAAAGGAAGACTCTTACACACTGGACCGTTAACTTGGAGTGACACTAACATTAATTGGCTGCTACTTCGACATACGTCAGGCAAACTGTATCTGTAGCTCCTTTGATGATCAGACTGTTACCATTTACCTGTGCTTCAACCTCATTGTTAACCCTTTCATGCATGAATTATTAGAACCTTTGTCGAGATCTTTTCTTGAGTGTTTTTATTCCTCATTAGGGATTAAAAAACAATGCAACTGACTTTTTTTTTTCACAGATTTACAAAAATATCCACTTGGCTACACCATGCATTTTATTCTTGAAGCACAGAAACATGTATTTAAAACTCAATATCAGAAAGTGATATGAAAACAATGAAATGAAAACATTTTTAATGCTGCTAATCTGATGTTTTCTCACACTTTAACATACCCTAATATTAGTTATGACTCACTTGATTGATTGATTTGATTGATTGATGTATTTATTTCGATTATGAATGTCAAAACAGAAGAAAATAAATAAACAAAACACTTAAACATAAGACATAAGACATATAATACATATTCAAAAAGGAGTGAGAAGAAGCATAACTTATAAAATCCCACCCCTTCTCCTTAAATAATTAATAACAGTAATAATCTTCCGAGTTCATTGAGATAATATGCAAAGAAAAAAAAAAAGTTAATTACAGTCTAACAATTAACAATTGATTTACACTAAAACATGTTTCTGCAGATCAGGTTTATCAAGAACAGCAAAGTTACAGTAATGGTATGAATGTCAGTGTATTATGAGATGGTGCGTAAGTGTCCACGGTGTCGGCTGGTTATGCGACTAAAACAACAAAACCTGTGAATATACAAGAGAACAGCTGTAGAATAACTGTCCACTGGAGTGACCATTATGCATGAAAGGGTTAAAATCACCCAAAATGTTTCTGCAGAATCAGTGCTATGACAGGAGGTTTTATCTGATAAAACTTATAAGACCCTGCACGTCCACAAGCTGTAGATTTACCAGTGTTCTGTAAGATTCCACACGTAGGAGATTAATTGGTAGCCAGTGAGGGGATCATGATTGGGCGAAAAAGAAGCACACATAAAAGACTCAGCCTCCACAAGGATGGGTCATGATTCAGCTCTTTGTGCCAAACCACATGAAAAAAAGTAGTTTGTTAGAGAAGAATATGTCTTAATGCAAAATTTAGAATTGAACTCTCTCACCATCTTCAGTGCATAAAATAGGGAAAAGATTCAGGGTAAGGCCAAGGGCAGAGATGATGAATGTGGGTGATCTTTAAGCCCTCAGGCCGCACTGAATGAGAAACCATCATATTACAATGATGAATATAGTCACATGGGCTCAGGAGGACTGTTGTCATTAAACACAGCCCAACGCTGCATCCAGAAATGCAACCTGAAACTATCACCTGAGGATAGAGCCCTGGACTGTATCACATTTGTGCGGAAATGCCTTTGAGTTCTTTGAGCCTGAGCTTGTCTCAGGTGGACCGAAAGACAGCAGGAAAGAGTGCTGTGGTTAGATGAGCCTGTGTTTCAGCTGGTTTTCAGGAAGAAAAAAAAAGCAGACTTTGAGTCTTAACAACACTGGAACACTGGGGGTCCTGCCTGCAGCCCACATCTGTGTCCTATTGAAAATGTATGGACATCATGAAGAACAGAATGAGACTATAGCAAAGGTGAACTGAGAACAGATATTGTCAACAGCAAGAATGTGCAATAATAAGTATTTTCAGTTCTCAAATGATTTTAGTTTAGAAGAGTTTAGATTTTTGTTGTTCTAGAAAATGACATTTATATGCACAGAAGATATTTCTAAATTAAATGCTATTAGACATACAGAATCATTTACAGCACACATACAGAGCTGGGAAAAATGTAATGAACCACTGCTAATTCTCAGACATCAAATCACATGACATCAAATAAAGTGGATTTGCTTGAATTTTTGTGCCAGGATGATATAAAGCATCTGATATCAGAGTTAAAGAGTAACGTAGAGTATGCCAAAACATGAAATTCGTTATTGAAAATCAGGGTTATTTCACCATATACTGATTTCTGAATTGTTCCTGGTATAAAACATTAGAATTGTGTTGTCTAAAAATGAAGACTAAACCGGTTATGTGTCCTTGTATGATGAAAACACTCCAGTTATGTTCTAACCATTTCTAAAAGTCTCTAAATGAATGTTGAAATGATAAATAGTACAACCAGTGGTGTCTTTTTTTTCCTGAGCTGTTTATGGAATACTAGAGATTTATTTGTGATTAAGAAGATTCATTTAACAAATCAATGGTCAGACTGATTATGTTATGTAAATATTTGTACATGTGAATAATGTGATCATCTCTGTGACTGAAATTACAATTTCTCCTCTTTCTCCTCTTACCATACAAAAATACCATACCTCAGACTTTGCATAAATGTATTCTATTCTAATTCTATTCTATTCTAACTTGAACTGTTCTACAGCTGACTATGTGTGTGTTTGTTAAATTAGAAAGACCAGAAAAAGCAAAGGCTGTTCACACTGCTACACACATGCAAAAAGCAACACAATTTACATTCATTAGAGTCCCAATTCGCATTTCTTTGATTGCGCAGGTTCATCCACTATCAGTATGTCCACCAACAAAAACAATATTTTTTTTTTTTAGGAAAAAAAACATGCATTCACAAAGAACACAGTACCAAAATCTGACACTAGATGACAGTGTACACTAGTAGATGACAATGACTGCTCTATAACAATAAGACCACAATGCAAAATGGTTCCAGCCATATCAACCCCTGCCTCTGGAAACCTCCACACATCTCTGAAGTGAGATAAACTGAGAGGACAGAGAAATATTACTATGTGATTGTTGGAGTAAAAACAATCTTGATGCAAGAAACCAAAACATTAGTCACCTTTGTGACGATTACACTGAAGTACCCACTAAAGTATGCATTACAATGATAACTATAGGAAATGGTTTGGATGATGATTATGGTTCAAGTACTGTACGGATTAACAGGTCAGGTCTGAGTGACCCTGTCGGTTGTGGTGTTGAATAAACGGTATTTGACTGAGCAAATGCCACACAAAGGTCTGATTCTGCTCAAGCATGGTGGAGACCTTACTTAATAGTAATACTGGCATTATGGTGTTTTCGGTACTAGATTAAAAAGGCCAAAAAAGAAATACTGATGAACGCCCCACAGTACCATTGGTAGTGCTTTTACGCTGCAGCAATATTTGGGGGCCTTGGTGTACTTTTTCAGACTCATAACCAACAGGGCTTACTTGGGTTACCCTTGTCCCACCAGCAACTGCATATGTAGGCTTATGTGTGTTTAGGGAGCCATGGAGAGTACGCCCAGGAACAGCTGACAATTTATGCTAGTGGGGCCCCCACATTCTCAGAGAGAGAGAGAGAGGGAGAGAGAGAAAGAGAGAGAGAGAGAAGGGGGGAGGAATGGGTGAGAAGGAAAGGACAGAGGAGAGGTGGGAAAAGAAGGGGCGATGGAGAGGGTAGAAAGGGTTAAGGAGTGAGGATGCATGGAAGCACAGCAGACCTGGGTTGTAGGGGTGAGAGGGAGAGAGAAAGAGAGAAAAGAAAGAGGGAGAGAGGGAAAAGGAGGCTGTCTTGTTTGTAGCTTGTCAGCAATTGCTTGAGACAAGCTTCCCCTCCATGTGTGAAAGCTACTTGGCAGGAATGCTTGGACTGTACCAAGTGCAGATAGGCAAGAGGGGGGTTCCACAAGAGGCACAGACCCGGATTGAGGAGCCAGTGTGTGGCTGAAGTAATCCTTGGCGTTGTCGGCTCTTTGATGTTGTATCTTTGTGGATGTGTGTATGTGTATGTGTGAGTGTGTGTGTATGTGTGTATGTGTGTGTGTGTGTGTGTGTGTGTGTGTGTGTGTGTGTGGTGGAGGGGGGGTGGTGGTGTGTGGGTGTGAATGGGGCTGGAGAGAGCGTTCTGTATGGATATGTGCTCTCTCTCCCCAGCAGCAACAAAAGAGAGGGAATAAGACACCCCCCTGCTCCCCCTCCCCAGCTCTCAAGAGAAAGAAAGCAAAAAAAAAAAAAGGAAAAGAAGATGATGAAACCTGAAGTGGTCCTGCAGTGTGAATCGTGTGTGTGCGTGTGTACACACAGGGATGCTCATATCTGCATCTGCATATGTGTCTGCGTCTTGGTGAAAGTGTGCCTCTGCATGCATGCCAGTGTGAATAGCTTCTCCAATTTAATCTGTTTACTAACAGTCTGTGTGTATCCTGTTTGTGCTATTTATATGTGTATTTCCAGCCCGTCTGTGTGTGGGTTTCTGCATGCAATTGTCTCTGTGTGTTTAAGTGTTCCCATGTTATGTGTCCTCTCCCCAGTAGGGGCTGTTATTGTCTTAAGAATGTGTGTGTGTGTGTGTGTGTGTGTGTGTGTGTGTGTGTGTGTGTGTGTGTGTGTGTGTGTGTGTTCACGTGCACGGGGTCAATCTCCAGTAGCCTGTTGCTTTCTGCCTCTGACTGCTCTCAACTCAACATCAGGAGGAATGCAGACCGAGACGGATTCCTGCAGGATTCCTCTTCTCTGGTTTCATTATTCCCACTGCTGCTCTTGAACAAATAAACACACACACAAAACGCTCACAAACACACAAGCACACACAAACGCACACACACACATACACGCACGTCTGCTGTTTGCTGACACAATCAGTCGACTATCCTGCAACCTAAACGAATTCTGGTCTTACTCATGAAAGCTCAACAAGCAGCTCACTTCTGTTCTTGCAAAACTTGAACAACTCTGCACGCATAGTAACTGTATGCACTCTGAAATTCTTTCAACTCTCCTCCCCATCTCCTCCCATTTTTTTCTTTTACTGCCCTATCTCTCTCTCTCACACACACACACACACACACACACACACACACACACACTCATATTCTCACCAATGCAAACACACTCTGCTGTAAGTCACAGGGTTTTATTTCCACACTAATACTTTGTGTGTGCATGCTGGGTTTCTCTCTCTCTCTCTCTCTCTCTCTCTCTCTGTGTGTGTGTGTGTGTGTGTGTGTGTGTGTGTGTGTGAAAAAGCAGTAAAGTTTGAGAGCGTCCAGTCAGCATTAGGCTAAAGAAGAGCAGCAGCAGTCTGCCACTCTTATACACAAGGAACTGAAAGCTCCTCTCAGCCCTTCACCCCCGCTCATCATCTGTTTCCAGGGCTTGTGGTAAAAAATAAAAAATGAAAGCGGCCAAGAAATAGGATGCAATTTTGAATGAATTAGGCCGTGAATAATTTTCAGGATGTCAAAATGTATTGGGGTGAAGGCGTTTATGTAATTGGAGCACTTGGTTCACTGGTATACAGCTTAAGAGAAGAAATTCTTCATTAGGACTGCAACACACTTAGCCATGCACTCGTAATGAATATACATGCAAATGTATAGCTTTACATGTTAAAATTGTGCATATATGTCCTAGTGCACACCTACACTCACACCTGAGTGATGCAGATGATGTGCTCAACTGTGATGACCTCATTTACATGTCCTCTTGAGGAGGTGTACTGTAAAGAACAGAGGGGACAAGGCAGCAGCAAGGAGATGAGAGGACAGCACAAGGAGACGAGAGGAGAGGGTGAATTTTTAGTGAAGAGGTGATGATGAAAAGACGATGAGTTGTGCAATGTAAAATGAGGTAAAAATGAAGGGGAGGAAAGGCTAAAGGAAGAGGGAGGGAAGGATGAGCAAATAAGGCAGGGATGAGGAAGAGAGGGAGGGAGTTTGGGGAGGAGAAAGAGATGGGGTGTTAAAGGGGTAGATGAAAGAGAGGAAAGTTGAAAGGTAAAGAAGGCGGAGAAATGAATGAAGGCTGTGGCGGAGGAAGGCAGGGATGGAGGAAGGGAGAGAGGGAGGCTGGCGGAGGAAGGAGGAAGGGAGGGAGGGAGGGATGGGATGGGATGGAGGGAGCGAAGGGAAAGGGAGGAGGGTTGATCTCTGGGGTTTGAAGCACATTAGTATTCATGGGGAAGAGGAGGCCACAGACAGCAGAGAAACAGAGGGACCGGACTCAGAGCAACATACCACACACACATACATAATACACTCACACTGACGCACAAGTGTAACCAAGCGCTCACACATCTCTGGGTGTACGTGCCCACACACACATATGCATTATGTGGATTTAGATGCTACAGAGGGCCTAAACGGTTGTTGAGCTGATATATACACAAAACACGAAACAGCGTGTGGGCTAAAAGGCAGCCAAGACAATTGCGAACCATCTTTTCTAATATCACCAGGTTGCACACATTAATGTGCACGCAGGCCCCGAAAATCCTCCCCAGAGATGATTTAGTGGTTGAGGCCTCTGAAACCGCACGCACCCCTGCTGGCCTCGGATCGAATCCCGCTTCAGAAGGATCTCTCCTGTGTTTTCACCGCTTTGCATCCCTTTTCCTCCCTACTACTCTGTCAATAAGGCAGAACATACCGGAGGGCTGTATATGACGTCTGCCTGCTTTCCGTTTAAAGAAGACCTTAACAGCTATTGTATATCTACAGAGAGGTGCATTGGAGTGCAGGTGACTCATTTACTGAGCCAGAGAAGGGCTGGGCTGAGCTCAGGGGAGAGGGTGGAAGACAAAAAAATATTCCTATCGTGTTGGAGGCCACTTGCAAAGCACCACTGATGGTGGCAGGAGGAGAGCAGAGAGAGAGAAGAGGAGGTGGAGGGAGAAACGGCAACGCTCTCAGGGTATTCTATTCTTAGTCACTCTCCTCAGACTTTGGGTGTATGTATGTGTGTATGTGTGTGTGTATGAGACCATGTGTGGGCGGGCAGGTGGTGTACAGCTGACAGTTGATTTGCTGTGACACCAGACACACTGGCTGCCTTGGACTCCCATGGCCTAGATATCAGAGTCTCCTGGAACCCCCTCACACTCTATTTCACACACACACAGTCACGCACAAACACACACGGTCACGCACAAACACACACACTTAATCACATGTACACACTCATCTGTGTCTTTCTTTCTTTTTGCCATTCTCACTCAGACCTACATATCATTTTCTGATTGGCAAGCAGGTGGTCTCTAATGACTGTCCTTAAGGCTGTGGCGGAATAAAAAAAAAAAAAAAAAAAAAAAATCTAAGCAAAGATAACACCAGAAGTAAAGAAGCCCGGATTGCCGGAAGAAAGAAAGAAAGAAAGAAAGAAAGAAAGAAAAGGGAGCTGGAAACAGAAGAGCTGCAAAATGGTGATGGTAGACAGAGCAAGAGAGAGACAAATAGAGTGAGAAACAGGGAGAAAACAGAAAGAGAGAGTGATAGAGTGCAGGAAGCCAAAAGAGAAAGATGGAGTGAGAGCAAAGAAGGGAGAGAGATCCCATCATGTAAACAGTCTGAAGCACCGCATAGAGATGGAGGAGGCTGTTGCCATGGCGGCAGAGGCTGCATCCTTTTGTTAAAGATGTCACTCAGGGGGAATCAGGGCTAATGAGGAAGGACTTTGCGCCTGCGTGTGCATGTGTGTGTGCGTGTGTTTACTCAATGTGATTCTCAGCAACACGGTCTGCTGGTATTCTTGAGTATTTGTGGTTTAATGGTTTCTCTTCACGAAATAAAGGGAAAAGCGTGAAGGATGATACTGAAAATGCAGTTAAGAGCAGAGGGCTGAGTGGGAAATTAAAAATAGAGGAGAGCTAAAGTCAAGCAAGGGTTACGCAGTCCATGTAGGGAAATGTCAATGTCATTGGTGAGAAGGGCGCAAAGCAGTGAACTACAGATGAATGTAACTGTGAGTGTTTGTGTGTGTCAACGTGCCCAAGTGAACTCCATTGAGACTTAGGGAAGTGGTGTGTGTGGTTCGGTGTGGTATGGTGTGGTGCTGCGTAGGTGGTTTGTTCTCAGTACTCTTCATCTCACTGCAAATTAGTGAAGAATCAAAGGGAAACAGGTTTCATTTAATCCTACCCTCTGTGTCTCTCTCCGTCTCTTTCTTTCTTTTTCTCTTTTGCTCTCTGTCTTTTCGTCCTCAGCAAACAGCCTTGAGCCTCCCACAGAGTGAATGCAGACATCTGCCTGCACTTTCTCTCTCTCTCTCTCTCTCTCCGTCTCTCTGTCTTAGAACCAACACACAAACATGCGCTCACACATGCACATGGAGCATTTGTTTCGCTGTCAGCACCATCATCAAAGAGAGTGAGAGAGGTCTTCGCGCCATTCTTCCATTTTACTCCATTTCCCTCTCCTGACTCGTTTTTCCCTCCTGTTCTCTTCTACCAGCACCCTTTCTCCTGATCTTTCTTCCTCTTCCTCTGCTTTTATAGACAGGGATAAATAATTTGATCTGGAGGGTTTTGAAATTCCACCACTCTGAGAGGCGTGACGTTAATCTTTTATTATCTGCTCTCTCATTCTTCCTCTCCCTTTCTCTTCCATTCCTTTTTCTCCTTATCTCCCTTGCAGACCCTCCCTCCCTCTGTCCCCCCCCTCTCCTGCCTTTCCCCAACCCGTCCTTGCAGTATTCTAATGATTCATATTTCACATCCACTGCCTTTTCATTTAGCCTGTCTACACCGCTTCAGGGACAGCTACTCACGATCTTAATTGACTGAGGAGATAGAGGGGCTGGGTAGGTGGCAGAGGTAGAACCACCATCCAACCCCCACTGAAGGATATGTAATAAACAAATGTATATATGAGTGTGAAGCAGGGAGAGGTGCACACACATGCTCCCCTCTGCATCCACATGTGTTAACAGAAACGCATCAATGTATGGACGGGCATGCAGATTTGCATGCTGCTGATAATTAAGCAGTTGATTTTTCTTAGGGTCAAGGGAGTGACGCAGAAGAGCAGAGCAGAAATGATGATGTCAAGGAAAGGATGCTCAGATGAGGAGAAATGAGAGGGCTCTCTCCCTCCCTTTTCACTTCTCTCTCCATCTCTGCCTCTCTCTGTCTCTGTATCCCCCCTCACCCACCCATCTCTCTGTCTGTCTGTGCCTCTCTTTGATCTCAGCCTCTGTCCCACACTGCATATTAAGATGCCCGGGCCCTGTTTGGTATTCTGAGGCGGGCACCAGGATGCCAGTCTCCATATCCTCTCCTCGCTTCTCTCTGAAAGAGAGCAAAAACCCCTCTGTCTGTCTCAAGATGCTTATCCCGCTAAATGGGTCTGAAATAGCTGGAGAACAGGGCGGGGGAGTGGTGGTGGTGGCAGGGTAGAGAAGAGAGATGCACGGAGGTGGGGGGGAAGAGGGTGGTAGGAGGAAGTAGACACACCACAGACGGGTGGTGGGGGAGGAGGAAGAGGAGGAGGAGGAGGGGGGGGGGGGTAGTGGGAAGGGAAGCGGAGTAGAGGAAGAGAAGGAGTGATGGGGCTGATTTTAGCTGAGAGGATAATTAAACGCTATTATCACAATAGGCCAGTAATACAGCCAGCCTGTACATCGAGAAGCCCGCCCTCCCATGTTTGGCTGGCAAAAGAAGGGAGGAAGGAATGAGGGACGAGGGAGAGGAGAAGGAAACACAGATTAATAGGTGGAGGAAGCGCAAGAGAAACAGAGAAAGAAAGACAGAGACACAGACAGAAGGAAAGAGAGATGTAAAATAGGCAAACAGAATTAGAACGGGGGAGTGAGTGGGAGAGTTTAGTGGTGGGGTGATTGCTCAGTGTTTGGGATTAGCATGACTCTCCCTCTCACCCACACTCTTCCTCTCTGTATCTCCCTCTTTCTTTCTCTCCCTCTCCTTCTATAAGCCCTGGGGATGGCACAGCTTTAGTTAAACTGCTCTATTAAACGGCGCCTGCTGAGAAAATCAAATTATAACTTCCTTTAATCAGCGAGTATCAGTGGCCCACACAGGAGCAGCCGGCTCTGACAGCAGAGAGAGAGAGAGAGAGGGAAGGAGACTGTGACTGGAGACCTGAGGGAGGCCGATATGAACCTGTCTCCCGTCTGCTTTGGTTCCCATGGCAACAAGATAGAGTGAGGGGGAATATGGGTTGTGGAATGTCTGCATCTATCGTTTCCTCTCGGTAAGCATTCATACACAAAGATAGGAGGGGGGAAGAGAATACACTCAGTGAGTCAGGGTGATCTTATATTTGGGTGGTGTTTCGAGGCGGGTGCACTCACAATCCTTGTCTGCCAGCCAGACCCCAGCTCGGTTACTGCCATCACTGTAAGGCCTCAACAGTATAAGCATAATAGACTCCCACAATCATAAATCCTTCCCTTTAGGAGGCGATCTAATCACTCTCGCCTCTGATTAGTCATTAACGGTCCAGTTAGTGAAATGGTGAGATGCAGGTGGGTGGGCAACAGCTTAGATCTCGGGGGTCTCCCTCGACTCGTTAATGATCGGTTAATTAACATTGTTTCAGTCCTCTAGCTTGTTTACACTCTTTTGCCACAGGGAAGAGTCTGAAAACACTGCTGCAGGGGACAGTAAACAAGTAGGGGGAGTGAGGTCATGCAGAAGAGAAGCAAATGAGATACAATGATTTTTAAACTTATAATTAAATTCATGAAAACACACAGACCAACATCTAAGTTTTACTTCAGGAACAGCCAGAAGAGAGGAGAAGAAAAGAGGAGAGGAGAGGAGAGGAGAGGAGAGGAGAGGAGAGGAGAGGAGAGGAGAGGAGAGGAGAGGAGAGGAGAGGAGAGGAGAGGAGAGGAGAGAAGAGAAGAGAAGAGAAGAGAAGAGGAAGAGGAAGAGAAGAGAAGAGAAGAGAAGAGAAGAGAAGAGAAGAGAAGAGAAGAGAAGAGAAGAGAAGAGAAGAGAAGAGAAGAGAAGAGGCCAAATAGCCACATCCCAGTGAAACAGCCATCATTAAGGATCCGTGAGGCAGTGCTTGTCTCTGTTACTCATAGCAACACTGCATACATGATAATAGGCTGACTGATGATTGGTCAGGCCGCCACACTCCGGTAAGTGACCTCACCACTGTGTGAGTGTGAGCTCACTGTCTTACTATTTTGATAACCCAGCCAATCCCGCCTTTCTTCTCAACACCAAACCTGTTAATGAACAAAACCCAACCATAAGCCTCTTCAGCTACAGGCCAGTGCCTGAACCCCAAAGATACACACACTCCTATTCGTCTAACTGTCTGTCTTTACGCTGTAGCTAGTGTGTGTCTGACGGCTTAAAAGCTGCTTGGCGTATAGTCTTCTCTTCAGGCAATTTTTTTGTTTCATCATATTCTCTATATAGATTTTCCAACTTATTATATGAATAAAATGTAGATATTGCTTCTCCTAGCCGCCGCCTCATCTTTCCTCTCTGTGTCAGCAGTGCGTCTCTGCAGCATAAGACTGGTTATTGAAGGTTTAAATAATGCAAATGGTAATATGATAAGTGAACAGTCAATGTTGGTGTCCTGCTTAAACACACAAACACACAGATAGATGATGCACACACACAGTTGTTTCACGATCCCTGTGAGGACACTCATTGAGATAATGCATTCCCTATCTCCTTACCTTAGGCTTAATCATCACAACTGAATGCCTAACCCCAAAGCCAAGTCTTAACCCTAGAAAGCAGCTCTACCCATGGGGAATTTTTGTCACCACTTGAATCCCTATGGGTCACTGTGCATTCAGGTCAAAGTCCCTCCCAGAGTAGAACAACAAAACACATACAAAGCCTCCACAGTGAAATGAATATGATTAAAATTTTCCAATTGTTTCAGTGTAAGACTGAGTTGAATCTGAATTTTGTTTTCCAGTTTCCAAAGTATTCTGGGTTAGTCATGCCAGGGAGCTACATTGCTGGAGAGCCAGAACATCGACCTGAAGAGCTTTGCTGGTGTGCATGTCTAATGCAACCCAGTCTGGGAATACTGCCAGTCTACTGTTACTCCACCAGTGGGGTTTATCATACACACACCCACACACTTACACACACATTTATACACTTAGGCCTACACGTATACACACACACAGCAAGGGAGGGAGTATATGTTTGTGTGCGTGAGCGCAAGACTGAGAGAAAGAAAGACAGAGCTTTGTGGTGTGTCACTGATCTCTGCTAGCATGCACAAACATGTCCAACGAAGCCATGGCCTGCTTGTCAAAAGTCACAAATATGCAGCTCTCATCCCATGATTTTGTGTCCTATACGGTGTCATCCCACAATGCTTATTACTGTAAAAGGTTTCAACATAGCTGATGCTCTACAGTCATGTACTCTAAATACAGAGCGAATAAGTATGTTAACAAACCCAAGTAAAGAAAGAAAGAAAGAAAGAAAGAAAGAAAGAAAGAAAGAAAGAAAGAAAGAAAGAAAGAAAAAGAAAGAGTTGTATTTTCAGACATAAAAATCCCTATAAGTTTGTACTGACTAAACATTGCATACGTTTTTAAGCTATACCTACTTTTTATGTGTAAACTTTCAAATCCGCTGTTATCGTGGCCTATTTTCTGTCTGTTTTTGCACTACAAATATTGTGAGCAGCAATAGCTCTGCTGCTACCTCAAATCCAGTGATTGAACTCTTAAAAGCTCAAAAGATATAATACACTTACATTTCTGTCCTTGCACATTTAAACACATAAATGCCTCTAGCCCTCAAACAGCCTCTTGAAGCAATGGCGAATGAATGAACAGAATGTCTACAGTTTGCAAAAACATCCTCACTTTGAAATCAGTTCATACAAAGACAGAAGCACACACACACACACACACATGCACATACACATACATACACACACATTCAGACCCGCTAATAATGTCTACACTTAAACAGCAATTCATTCAATCCCCAGTTGCCGTGATTATACATTTGGGTTAGATTTGAAATGTATCTTGATTAAATATTGAGTAGGACCACTCTCACATTTCATGTCCTTAATGTTTCACTCTTCCTCTGAGGCTTGCGATAGTCACTCACTGATCACTGTGTATGTATGTGGGTTATGTGTGTGTACTGCAGCTGGATATAATGTTATTTATGAAATGGCATCGGCCTGTTTTTAATGTCATTACTTATGTTGCTCACCGTGAAAAGCATTAAAACTTCACCCAAATAACCCCTGCTTAAGAAATGAAATGATGGGTCATATATACTGTAAGTACCATTAGTCAGTGAAAGAAGAAAAATAACTACATATCCTAGAAGAAAAAAGGATTGATGGGTTCAATAAACACTGAAATTATGAGTGTGATCCAGCTTTTTACAATTTTTTCTTCTAGTGTAAAATCCTAGCTGATTTTGCTGATTTCTACTAGAGGATGTGCAGAGAACCTTATTCAGCTAAATATCCTTATTATAATGTATGGCCAAAACCATAGATGGTTACCTGCAATTGATTATCTAATTATAAAGACAGACTGGTAAATGTAACAAAAACAGCATATTGACAGTGTTAAATCTCCTTTGTGTTCAAGTCCTCAGTCCTAGCTGAAATGCACCTGATTTTGCTGATTTGTGCTGGAAGATGCACAGAGAACCTTATTCAGCTAAATATCTCATCCAAAACCATGGGGTGGTTAGTGGCCATGGAATCCTTAACTCATAAAGAACCAGTGTTACTTTTGTGGCGGTTCCAAAATGAACTTTTCTCTATTTTTAACCTTTCTGAATGGATTTCTCACCTTTTATTCTAATATTATGCTCTGTATTTAGCATTTTTAAGTATAAATCAGATATCGTCCTATATTTCATTTACTGATCATGTAGATGTTCATAAAAGCTCAGATTAAAGTTGAGGGTTATTATATCAAAAACTGAGAAAACTGAAGAAAATGGGACTTTTTTAGTAAAACATATCATTAACTGTACCAACTCCATAGGTTTTACTGGTGAATCAATGTTGTAGAACAGAGGTTTCAAACTCATTTTCTTTCAGGGGCCACATTCAACCCGATTTGATATTAAGTGGGCCAGACCAGTAAAATAATAACATAATAACCTATAAATAATGACAACTCCAAATTTTTGTCTTTGTTTTAGTGCAAAAAAACCCCAATTAAATTATGAAAATACTTACTTTTATAAACTATCCGAAGAAAAAAGATGTGAATAATGGAAAAAAAAAGACATTTGAAAGAAAAATAAGTGCAATTTTAACAATATTATGCCTCAACTTATCACTTATACACGTGCATTATGATTTGGATCGTCACTTATCACTTATACATGTGCATTATGATTTGGATCTACATAGACATTAAACACTTAAGTAAGAGGCAGAAAATTGTTAAAATTGTGCTTAATTTTCTTTAGACATTTCCGGTTGTTCATATTTGTTCAGGTTATTCCCATTTTATTGTTACAGAATAGTTTGTGAATGTAAATATTTTCATAATTCAATGTTATTTTTTGCACTAAAACAAAGACAGAAATTTGAAGTTGTCATTATTTATAGGCATAGTGTATTTTGTTTTTTTCACATCAAACTGAGAAGAAAATATGGAACCATTATTTTTTGAAGGTAATACGCTGTTATTTTATTGGAGATCATATTGGTCTGTATGAGGAACCTGAACTAAAATAAGTTTGACAGTCTTGACTGTGGAATTTTTGCACTTTGCAAATTCATCCCACGGGCCGGATTGGAACCTTTGGTGGGCCGCATTTGGCCCCCGGGCCGAATGTTTGAGACCCCTGTTGAAGAAGAGGACCCATAACTACAGAGCCTCTGAACATTCAAATGGGTCATATCTGATGACCATGAAAAGATGATAAACAGTATTTTACACCAATTATTTACATGTATTGATAGATTTAGTGAGTCAACAGTTATTAAACATTTTAGATCAGTAGATGGTTTTGGTTATCATGGATGTTTGGGTCTTTATAGGTTAAACACAAAGACAAACTGGTTATCTGTTACAAAAACAATATATTGAAATTGAATGGGAAAAGAACATTCATTTATATATCACTGCTTATTTTTCAGGTCACTGTGAAAGCTCAGAAGACACCAGCTAATACTGAAAGTTTGTATTTTGTTTGTCAGATTATAGAGTTTTGTGTGGCAGTTAATCTAAAAGTTGACACCAAGACTTAAGTTTTTACAACAAATGTGCACTATATCAGTTCCAGCTATCAGTTACGGATCATACGGATTTGTATGTTGTTGACTATATTATTATAGTTGGTGTTGGTATATTTTTACTGTATATACAGTACTGTGTAAAAACCTTGGGCCAACATAAGGTTTGTTGGTTTAGTAAAGTTCTAATTTCTCAGTCTGTGTATTAAGATATAATCTGATAAAGGGACATATGTACAGCAGTAAAAACAAAGGTTTCAGGTACAAACCATCTTAGATAAATCAAAGTATTTACTGTGACATCCCTTTGCACTTAACATGTTTTTAATTTATTCAGACAAATACAAGATTTATGGCATTATTTTTCTGATGTTTTATACCAAGTTGCATTCAACACATGTTAGATGTTTCTAACTGTTTGTGCTGATTCTTGTCAAGGGGACAGGAGTCATACTAAATAGTGACTTTAACGTTTAGAACCCATTTAGTTCAGTTTTTGTGTCTTTTAAGACTGTGCACATTTTCCCTCTATTTTCTTATTATATCTGACGAAAGAGAATGAGAAATAAATACATATACTCATTTCAACCCTGCAAAAACAACAAACCTAGAGATGGCCTTTTGCACAGTACTGTACATGTTAATATTTTGTAAACCATACAGACTATGCTGTGCAAAAGTCTCAGGCTACTATTAGATTTGTTGTTTTAGCAAAAATATAACTATACATATGCCTTTCTCAGCATTAATATACAACTAGGATATACAGGAAATATCTACAGCATTAAAAACAAACATTCCAGGAAACAAACAGCCTCTATAAATCCACATGGCACGTATTTAGTGTGACCTCCATTTGCACTTACCTTCACATAATATGAAATTTACTGCTTTAGGTTTTATTCAACAAATGTCAAATATTTCCTATTTTTCAGGCTGGTAAATACTAACTTTAGTCTGTAAATGCCATTTAATAATGACTTTTCTATATTTTTAATAGTGTGCATATATTTCCTATATGGAGATAAGAAAGTGAAAAATAAATTACAACCCTGCAAAAATGACAAACTCGGAGGTGGTTTAAGACTTTTGTACAATATTGTAATTGAAAAAATAAAATAAAAAATATGTATATTATATACAATTTGAGTGGAATATGCTAAGACAAATTCATCTACATGTGCAAAATGTGTTTGCATATTTATTATTCTAAAACAGGGGTGTCAATCTAGCCCACAGGATGAATTTTTGAGGTGCAAAAATGACACTGAGTCAAGGGTGTCAAACTCATTTTAGTTCAGGTGCCACATACAGGCCAATTTGATCTGAAATGGATCAGACAAGTAAAATAATACCTGATCACCTATAAATGATACCAACTCAAAAGATTTTTCTCTTCATTTGTGAAAAACAGTAAAATTATATGATGAAAATGATTATATTTACTAATAAATGTGACTATTCTAAATAACCATGAACAACCTGAAATTATAGAAGAAAGGGAAGAATAGAAGAAGAGAGATCAGGAGAGGAGAAGAAGAGAAAAATAAGTGGAATTTTAACAATATTATACTTGTTACTAAATGTTTTGTACCTTTGTAGATCCACTGCAATCTGTCACTGGTAATGTACATGTGTAAATGAGAAGCTGAGGCATGATATTGTTAAAATTTTACTTTTTTGCACTAAAACAACAAAAAGATGTTATTTATAGGTTCTTTTGCTATTATTTTACTAGTCCTGTCTGCTGCACGTATATTAGTGTATATGTATATATATTTATATAATACCTTTTTCTCTTTTTCACTTCTGAAGACAAACACTTCTGATTTTCTATATTCTTATTAATATTTTTTAGTTTTGATATCTGCTTCTTTTAACTGTTTGCACCAACAGAACCAAGACAAGTTCCTTGTAATGTAAAAATTACTTGGTAATAAATCTGATTCTGATTGAGATCAAATTGGGCTGCACTAAAGTGAGATTGACACCCCTGTTGTAAAAGCTACAGGTTATTGTAAGTTTAAGCCTCACAAAAAGTGAGAAGTTGAGGTGACATGTTGTTATATTTCATAGAATTCTGCGGATGCCGATACAGAAAGTGGTTGCTGCTGACTTTTCCGTTCTGATCTACCAGTTGATATCCATCTAACAGATGCAGTGGGAGAACTTCAACACATGGGTTGAGGTTTTTTTTTTTTTTTTTTTAGATGCCATTATTGAGGTGAGGGTCTATCTCCTGGTTCAGATTAGAGGTGCAGTTCGGTGTGTCTGGCCCTTGTGGACACCTTCACACCTCCGCTGTGTTGGACTGGGCTGGACATTGGTGTCTGTCGGTTGTCCGACAGTAACATCCTCACTGGCACACAGACCTGACCTAGAATTGCTACTTAGAATTCGGACTGAACCATCTCGCTGGAACGGAGGGGGGGGAGAGACGACAGGAAATCTTGACTGGGATGTAATGGAGTAGGACCACTGGAAAGCTCGGGCGAGAGGGGGGAGGCATATTTCTATTTTATAATGTTACCGTGATAATGCTGTGATTTGATAAGCGTGCGGCGTTTAATCGTCGTCCGAAGAAGACGGGAGTTAAGTCAACATTCCAGGTGAGTGCACTTTTATCCCCAAATACAGGTGGAAAGTGTCGGTACCGCGGCTCGCCTCCTGGCAACGGGCACACGCGGGTCCTCCTACCCGGGGACATCTCACTCCGGTATCCGTTCTTCTCTGCCTCTGTCCCCGAAGGCTGGCTAGCAAACCCACGTCGTGTCTGGCCTGGCAGACAGTGAGCACCTTTTAGGCGTAAATGCCGATTTTTCCAGCGCGACAAAAGCGGATTATTCACGATGTTTTCGGCATGGTATAAAACCCGCGGAGAAATATTGGTTTTTAGCCCATTCTACTGGAGGACCGCCCGTGCTTCGTGAAAATGAAAAAAGGATACAATGCAGCACGCATGTTCTGCATTCTTCAGGAGTACCAGACTATTGGTATTGTATTTCCTTGATATAATATGTGTTTGGTGTAAATTATAAACGTCTATTGAGATTATAGGCCTCGTCTAGTGATTGTTTCGACCAGCCCTATCATCTACCGAGCGATTTAATTGTTACATTGTTAACGGAGCTAGCATAACTTCAACATGAACGTTTCACTAACAATGCCCTAATTTGCTTTATTACAAACCGAAGCCGTGTGTGAATCTCATTTTGTGTGCGGTTTTATGTGTTTGGGGTCGACGTCGTTGTTCTCGCTCGTAGCCGCCGTCCAGTGCCTCCCTCTTCGGGGAAGACTTTGTTTGCGCTGGCCGAGGCTCCATGAATGCAAGTGCTGAAGTCCTCCCTTCCCCCCCAGTTCTCTGGCGAAACAGGAACAACTTCTTTTAGGAAAAAGAAAAAAAAAGTTCCTGGAGTTTCAAGCGCCATGGAATTACTTTGTCCGCCAAGAGTTGTCCAGTGAGGCGCTGAGATTTGAGGGGGAAGTCTGGTGTGTGTAGTTGTTCTGTGCTTTACGTTTATTTGCAGAGTTTTAGCTTTGAAGATGTCTGTGTATATTTTAGGACGACTTCCTCGAGTAGGCCTGTGAGTAACTTGTGTGGCATTGTGTTGTCTTACCTTGCCAGGACCAGATAGCTACACATTCCAAAGAATGTTTTCAGGCTTGTCGTTCTCTAATCTTTTCCTGACATGACTTTTGACTGAAAAATATCCACAGGTACTACAGAGGAAATGTGTTTTAGTGAAAGGTTCGTCTAGCTGCGTGGGGAGGATTTCTGAGCAAAGTTACTTCACCTAACCTAACCAAGTGTCCCAAAGTGGATTATTTTCCTTTATTAGACATTTCACATGGGCTCAGATATACTACAAATGCCTTCACATTCTGATTTGAGCTCATGTTGTAGTTGAAAAATGAGGACTTAAGCTGCTTTGTGTGTTATTGCTGTTGACATTTTTGTGCATTACCTGATGCTGTTGTCCAGAGTGACTTCTGAGTTAGGGTTGTAGTTTCTCTTTCAAGTAGCTGGGATTGGACTGTACACCTTCCTTTACAGGACTTGGGTCTCCTCAATTGCTAGGCAACGCTGCTGTCTGCCATTGAACATGTGTCTGCATAGACTTCAGGCAGATACATATTTCTCCTTTCCATTGTCACCTCTTTGCATAGCCTTGGTCTGAGAAAAGTCAAATTTTCTCTTCCACAGTTGATATTCAGACAAAGGAGGACATCCTCAAGGGTACTCTTTTTAGAGTATCATACTTTTCTTTTATAGTCCCTTAAGTGTACACTGGTCGATGACTGAACTCTAAGCGAGTGTCTGGGGTTACTGTAGTTCCTAATGACTGAAGCTTTGTACTAGTCACTGTTTGCTACTTCTGGAGGTCTGCTCAACACAAGTGTTCCTCTGTATTTTACTTGTTTGTCTGTTTCACTTGATGAGCGAAGTTCTCTCCCTGTGTTTCAGGTGTGAATGACTTGTGGCTGTAGCGTGTCGTGAGTGGGCCAGGTTCCTGCACAGCCTCCGTGGCTGACTGGGAGGAGTCTAGAGGAGAGCAGACATCAGTGCCCAGGGGACCTGAGGCCTGGTTCTCCATATGAGGCCCTGCTGAAAGGGCAGGGGGGCTTCTGAGGTAACCCCGATCAGCTCGTTCTCTCTTCCTTTGTATATCAATTTGTCACGTTACAGTTTCTAACACACACTCATCTTATCAAAAATCCACATTTTTTGACAAACTGCATATAAGTAATGTTCTATCCTCCTAAATTTCTTTGCTTTACTTTTCACCTTACATCTCAGAATGCCAGTAAACAAATAAAATAAATAAGAACCCATTATGTTGCAGCAGTATTGTAGTATTTGGTTTCATTGAAATTAGGCTCAAGTAGTGTAAAACGAGAAATAAAGATGTGCATGCTTTCTATGGACTAGCATTTCATGTGTTTTCCTCCTGGCAGTTTTATTTGTGTTTTTTTTAAACTCTAACTTTTGTGGAATCATCAATTCACAAGCATTTCTTTTTTGTGCTGAAGAGTAGCTCATGCCATACTGCGAAAGCTAAATGGGATTCTGTTGTGACATTACTAAAGAAGGCACTGGTTCTTTCTTATATCTGTCACTATCTCTTTGACATTTATCTATGGATTTACATACAGTGAGTGCTGGGTTGTGATTCGAGTGGCCTTGAATTGTAGAGCAGTTACCCATCACACAGTGCCTTAAGGAAAGACCCGCAGAGCTGAACTGCTCTGGACTATCATTGCAGTGTTTGGTCTCAGTCTCTGATCTGTACATGCTGAGGACACAACACGTTTAGGGCGCTCATCTTCTGAACACTGTCCACACAGTTTATTTATCTGCTATCTAATCCGAAGAGTGTTAACCAAAAACCACAGTGAGGTGAAGGATGCGGAGAAATGGATATTGATGTAAAGTGGCAAAGGATTTATTTTCTCCTCTGTGTATAAGCCTCTCATGTTTCTATGCATTTGTGTGCTTCATGGGTTTCCTAATTAAAACTTGCATGGCTTGTTATGTGATCGAGTGATGTGTTTGAGGGCCTGTTTGTCTTGAAGCATGTGGCAGGGGGCTCTCCTCTCCATTAACTGAGTAGGTTTGGCTTAAGTCTCTGTATTTTTATTTTGTCAGCCTCTAGGTTCACTCTCATCTCTTATTTTGTTGTGGTTCGCCAATAAATGATAGTGTTTTGAAATTGTTGCATTTTCGTCAGTTTAACATTAATGCACCTGGTGTTCTAAGACATTCAGTCACAATTAATTAAGGAATTCAAGTTCAACTGCATAATGACTCCTAATGCCGCAATAGTACAGTAATTATGTTGTGTTCCCCAAGGAGCAAGGAAAAAAATTGTATTTAGTATATGTGAGAGCAATTATTTAGCATGGATGTACAGTCATAGTCCTCTTGCAGATTACATACAGTGTCTTTGGAAGGTGAAATTGTTGAATTGTTAGTTATAAGTTATAATTATAAGTGCTTTAAATACAAAAACTATAAGATGTAAGCATAAATCTTCATCTGGACAAGCATCTTTTTCTCTTCACGTGGAACTCGTCATCTTCAGAAATCCAATTAGATCCTGATTGAAATAATTATAAACTAAATCAATAGCAGTTGTTAAAAAGGGACCAGTTGTCTCATCATGAATAACTTGCTGCTTCTTGCTCTGAGTATTTGCTGTATTCCAGTTAATCTGTGCGTTGTGTCTTGTGCGTTGTCCTACCTAAATTGTCTTGCTTGATTTTGTATTTTGTACAGTCCGTATGTATGTCTTGTCTGGTTTTGTGTTACAAAAGCCCAGGGACAATCATTGAAAATTAGCTCAGGATATAAATGGCATCAATCTATACCACATGCAAATACCTATACAAATAAAAACCACACTGAGGCAAATTTCAAGAATATAGCAAATGAAATTGTTGTGTGCCTTTGCATTTTCCTTTCAGAGCATAATATCAAATTTTACAAACAACATTTATATGGAATGTTTTCACTCCTGGGTAGATATGCTGTTGTTTGAGATTTAAGATATTATTTAACAACTATAGTCAGCCTGTTATTTGTAAAATTTCTAAAATAAATCCTATCCAGTTAGAGCTATAAATATGAATGCTGTTCTAGTAGCTGCAGTTCTTGTCTTTCTGGTGTAGAACGTCTCAGTGATTTGGTGAGTTTGTATGTGTAATTGAGTAGGTGGGGATGCTGCCCGTACAGGATCCTCAGGGATATATGTGGCTGAGTCAGAATGTACCTATCAATCTGTTTTCATGTTTCACTGCTATGATTGACAGTTATGGCACAAGCAGACTGATCCTCCTGCCCTGAAAGGGTCCTCTCTAACAGAGCCGTTCTGAGGCAGAAGCTGGGGGCTGCGATGACCTGCAGTCACCCCCAGATAAATGCTGCCAGGCTGAAGCCCTCTCCAGCTACTAGAGTGATTTTTGTCACTGTTTGTTGCCTAATTTAACATGGAACAATGACACAGTCTAACCATCATAGCTTTAAAAGCGACCGCGTTTTAAAATCGGTTTTTACAAGCCACTAGACTAGACACAAGCAGCAGAGGGTGATGGCACTCAGAAATAATCCAAAAAAGTACACTGCACTCAGGCACAAGTGTTAAGTTGAGGTTTCGGACACTAAACTTAATGGGATTTTTTTCTCACAGTTTTCATAGTCGAGGATGAGATTCCTGATATTTTTCACTGAGCCAATTTACCATTAAAGTTGGTGCATGTGATGCATTTCACAGGGCGTGGTTTTAATTTGAAATCAGTTTGCTAATTTTACGATCCAGTGATAAGCATCCATCAGCTGCGTCAAATCGTCTTTATCAGATGTGCTTTGACTACACTCAAGTGTAAATGAGAGTAATTGTATTCAAAAGCTTCTGGTATGTCACATCCTTTATTCTCCAAGATGGCTCTGCTCTAGTGTCAGTTTGTTGCCCGAGACTCTGTAACTGTCGTGTTCTGTGCTTTCTGTTTTAGCTTGCGTATTTCTTTCACCTCAAAAACTCTGTACTCACCCTTCCTTTTTGCAATGAATGGAATTGTCTGTCTTTTTGTGGCACTGACAATGTCACTTTTAAGCTAATATGACAAATTTGTTAGTAGACAGTTGCTTATGTACACTTCCAGCTGTTATGGAGAGCTGGAGCTCAGTTTGTGGTCTATGCTGACTCCCTGAGGGGAATATCTGGCTTTAGCTGACAGACACAGTTAGTGACTAGCTGCTATGTTTATCATAACCCAGTAGTCACTAACTGTGGCTGTCATGCTGTTGACTTAATTAGGATGATCTTTAATCCAATCAGCTTTTATCAGAATGTTTGATAAGGTATTTCAGAAGGTAAATCAACAGGTTTCTTCCCCAATATTTAACTTGAATCACCCTCAGTCGGACACACCCACATGTTGGTGATTTTCCGGGAGAAGTTCATTTTGTTTACCAATATTTGTAGTCTGATCAAGTTTTGTGACACCCGAAGTAGAACCACACCTTGAACTCAAACAGCTTGAATCCCCTTTTGCACATTTCACCCTGGTGTGTCTGTATTTGCCTACTGTCTTTTAGTATGACGGCTTGCTCATTTACCTATTAAAATAAAGAAGCAAATGTTTTGTCCCAAAATTAATCAGTTTGACTTTCTTTTGGGTTAATGAAGACAAAATGTAAAACACAGCAGCAATATACTGTATGCTTTGAACATTTTACCTTGTTAGGAGCAGTAAGATGAACCTCTCTTTGTGGAGACTATTCATTGTTTTGGGACCTTAACAGAGACTCAGAGAGAAAAGTACACAAGTGAGCAAGCTTTGTCTCATGGGAACAAGAAATGCTATAAATGTGTAGCTCAGTTTTCAGTGCATTGAAGACACCGGTAAGACAACTAATCACTATTGCATGTGATTATGTCCACGTGCAATGGTATGAGTATGTGCGTGTATATTGCTCTGTGCCTGTATATTTAATTGGGCAGGTCTTAGCCAGTGTGTTTAAAATTCCATGGTAATGACACACCAGTGCAGGCTGGGGTAATTTAGGGACAAAATCAGGCTCTTATTCTTTTCAGAGTGCTAATTTTGTTGCGTGATAATGGAGAGGAGATGGCACATGTATTGTATATTTAATGTTTGTGTGGGCTTCTTGGAGTAAAATAGCCTTTTTGTTTTTATGCCAGGTTCACAGAGATGCTTGAGCTGTGTCACATGACAGGTAATATGGTCATATTCTGATAAGCAGCTTGCAAGAAGAGCCTTTTTTGACCAGCGAGCGAGCGTGAGTCTCCTTTACGCTTTACGTCAGTGGTCTGTACGGTTTCTAAAAGGGCCTGGCCGTTGGGATTTCCCACAATGCTTGTGGCTACAGGGAGACGTCCTCCCAGCATGAGCAAGGGAGGAATGTGGCCAGAGTGTGGGAGCGACTGTAGGGATGGAGGGAGGGAGTCACGGACCAGAGAGCACAGTCAAGGGAAGGGAGGAAAGAAGGGGTCTACACAGAGGGCAGCAGAGTTTCTCTTAAGCAAATGGAGTTTCTGTTATGCTTGTCATTTGAGCTACAAATGTCCGCCACGAGAGAAACACACATTACACTGTGTTTGAAGTAGGAATGTGCCAGTACAGTGGGTTTACTATACACTGGGGTGAAAATTAATAATGGTCGGGGTGTCTCTGTGGCTTAGTTTTTAAAGTACAGACCATTAACGGCAACGTCTCCAGGTTTAGTCCACTGTAGAGACGTTTTGTCCTCATCTGTGTGTCCGTATCACCCACATAATATCACTAATAAATGTATAAAATCACACACTCGTACAGAAAACATGTGACACTAATTACACTTGCAGTCACATTTCTGAATAGCATAGCACGTTTGTTTTGCAGTCTCTATTTTCAGTCTTTAATTCACTTTTGGGTGAGGGGAGGAAAAAAATATATAAAGAGATGGATATTCTTAATTATTACAGCATTAGGTTATTGGATGCTGTATAGATTCTTAGTGGTTTACTTGTAAAGATTAGTGGCAGAGTCTTTTTTTCCCCACTGATAATGGCTCGTGTTAATTCTTTTAATCAGATTAGACTAGAGATGGACCAATTAATCAGGTTGGATGTTTTACAAACTATTGGTATCAATAGACCAGAGAAAAATAACGACTGCAAAAAAATTAAATTGCACCTAGAATCAAATTTTAACAGATATTTCACCTCAGAATTTTTTATTAATTACTTTGAGGCTGATTTTCACTGATCCAGAATTATTGATTTATTGATGATTTAGGTGGATTTTGTCCCAACTAAGATATTCAGTTGAGCTGTTATCTAGTCAAAAATGGTACATTCCCATGTACAGGTTGCACTTCTCTACCTATGGGAAGCTTATTCAGTCAGTATTGGCCACCTTTTCATTATCTGTGCATTACTGTTTACAAAGTCCCCATTCTTCTGTGAAGCGACAACCTCCACACTCTATCTACACATAGGGAATGACATGTTTTTTTGACAGTCGTATGTATTTTTTATGGCACGTTTTCTTGTGGGGAACTTTACTAATTTTAATACCACATGCATTTCTCCTCAATATGCAAATGTTCCAGTAAAACAAGTTCTTCCTATTTTGCAAAGGCGCTGTTGCTGCATCGTGCACTGTGCTGGCCAAGACGGCTGTGATTCATTTAAAGAAAAACAAGCCAAACGATTCGCTGAGCATTTCCCACCTGATTCCAGAACGATGGTGAATAATGTCAGATCTGAACTTATTTAGTTATTTTACTAAAATTGTATGTATTTGGTGGTGTGTTCTTCATGCTGTGGCAGTTTTGCTACAAATAGATAAAAAAATACAATATATAACCTTTCACATATTGCAGTATATATCAGTGTATTGAATCAAAACCCCTGTATCATGATACATATTATTAGGTTTTTGCCCTGTCTTTTTATAGCCTCCCTCCTGTATTTATGCTATTCTTTAGGTTTTATGTTGATGCATTTTGTTGAAAAGGTTAGGATACATACAGGCCTTTGTTTAGTGTTTGGCATAAATTGATCTATTTCAGGAAATTGTGACACATCTTGGTAGTAATGGGCTATATTTTAATCATATTGTGAAATGTTGATGCCAACACACCCATAATCTACTCCCACATTTGTGCTGTCAGAGAAATAAAAGATTATTGCCAGTTTACCAGTTCCTTTGTCTTGCATTGAGTAAGAAGATGAATGTCTGTAAAGAAGACACACCCACTTTGCTAAAGAAGCAGAGACAGAGGGCAGATGGACAGAGATGGAAGTGCAGGGTGAAGTGTGTGAGACAGAGATCAGAGCAGGCTTAAGTGCTGAGTGCCAGTCCTGCTGCTGGAACTGGCCGCCACACATGGCATTATGCCCAGGCTACGCCAGCAGATGTGTCACTAGTGAGTCAGCTCTGTGCGTGTGTGTGCATGTTTATATGCGTGTCTGAGACAGAGACACCCACTCTGTGAAGAGACTGACTTGTGTAATAACCCCCTCCTCCTACGGGTAAATGTGTATCACACCCCGTTTCCTTTTCCCCTGTTTTCATTGCCACTTCCATCAATGTGATGGACACGGCGAGACTTCTGTCAGGGCAATATGATATGACAAAATATGACATTACACACATGTCGCCTCCCTGGGGATGGAAGGGCATCGTCTGCTGACCAGACCAAAGGATGGGGGAGTGATGAGGGTTGTTGTAGACGTGCAGGAAACAGCTGAGGCTGTGGGTTAAAGACTTAAACAGACTAAGGTGAGAGTAAGAGACAACCTTGGTAGAGAAGGATGGAGATATGCAGACAGTCTACTTTTGGAGCAGCTGAACGTTTGGAGAACATGGAAAAGTTTCAAAGTTCATTGTAAATATTTGCACGTCTTGGTTGCAGGAGAAATAAGAGCTCGGTCATACTTCTGTGAGTGCTCTTATTCCTGTCGTGGTAGGTGTATTATGTCAAATGTTACATCTGTGGCGTCACAGGTCTATCTTTAGTGACACTCGGCATTCCTTACATTCTGTGTGTGCTGAGTTTAAGTCATGAATGCTGGGGTGGGGTGTGGCATGCTGGAAAACTGTTCTTAGGAACTCACCTCAACAGGTGAGAGTATAGGTGTTTTACAGCCGGGTTTGGATGTCCAGTAGATGTATTTCTTTAAGCAAGAGTAAAAGTTGGCTATTTGTAATTTATTTTAAATAAACCTTATGCTATTGTTTCTATTTTCATATGTACAAAGGAATAATTACCTACAAAGGGAGTTTAGTCTGATTGCAGACCTGATACTGGATTAATAGGATCATTGTACTGGGCATTTACTGATATATTGCAAAAATAAATGGAAGAAGAAATGGCCATACGTAAGACAAAAGTATGCTTAAGGCATTTGTTTGGGCTTTAAAGGTTAGTAAGTTAAACTAAATCTTGTAATGTAAAAGTTTGAAGTAATTTTTTAAGCATTGAAGTACATATCTTCGGTATAATACACAGTAGAGTTATTTTAAGATGTAGCAATTTAATCTGGTTTTGTCACGAGTAAAATTTGATTCATTTCAACACCATGGGTGACCTCAGTGTGAGATTTTTAGAAAAAAATATTAACTTCCTTTTGCAGTGATACACCTTGAGTTGTGGCTGCAAAGCGTTGACATACACTTTGTACAGTATAATTTGATTTGAATGACTTTAGGTGCGTGTAAATTTTATCCTTGTGTAGGAGAGGGAAAGGCTTTTTTTGTTTGGAAGAGCTGGCTTCTCCTTTCGACTACCTCACTGTTTGCAGATGGCTTCGCATGTATTTTCATGCAAAAAACTGTGAGGAGAGGTGGAAATAATGTTTCTGATATTGCCCTAAACAAATAATGGTCTAAAGAAATTCTTGAGATGGAGGTCGAGCAGACGGAGAGCGAGTACGGGAGCCAGAGAGCGAGAGTGAGAGAGAAATACTCTATTGTGACGGAACTGCAAAATGGGATTTGCATAAATAAGGCTGAAACATCAGCAGGGCCTTTTACAGCCAACAGCAGGGCTGAGATGAGGGAACTGTGTGTGTGTGTGTGTGTGTGTTTGCACCTTTCATATAATTCCTTTGTAGAACTGTTGCGTTAAAATTTAGGCTAGTTGAATTGGTTGGCAGTAAGGTCAAGATTTCTCTCCTGATGCAGATTCAACACCTTTAACCCCCCCACCCCCAACTTCTCTTTGGAGACCCTACTGGCATAAAGCATCCTATCTCCCCTTCAGAGAAATTTAGTTGACGTAGCTGGGAAGGGTCTTCTCTCTACACTGTGCCCAGCCAGCGTACGATGACTGTTACATAAGCATGAAATGAAATGCTCCCTTTTAGTGCCACCCGCATTGGAAAACCCAAATCTAATTGAATTGAACTATTTTCTGCAGTCTTTTCATGTGGAACCTCATATTTATATCGGAGGCAAAAAGCTCATTTTTAGAACCTCATTATACTGCTTCCCCATTAACTTGCATGCACTGCAGCTCCTCTTGTGTGCTGTGATAGACAGTTCAGCATCTTTACTGGAGATAGAGGAAGAAAAATCTCTGTGATTACCTTTATGTTGCTTTGTTGTGTGTGTGTGCAGTGGGCTGCAATGTGTCTTCTTATGTGTGTGTGTGTGTGTGTGTGTGTTTGTGTGTCAGTGCTTTCCTTATGACAATCATGTCAGCAAGCTCCCCAATTAGAGTCTCATTAGTGTGCGATTGGAGGTAACAGGTGATTGACAGGTCCCACTGTTTGTTTGTGCATGTGCATGTACTCACATTCTGTGTGCTTGTGTTCTTGTGTGTTTGGGGTTTGGGTTTAGATGACGCCCCTTCAGGGCATACCTACTAGTTAGAGCTGAATGTGGTAGGAGGCTGATTCTTTTATAAGGAAAAATGAAATTTCTCTGCCAACTAACAGGTTTTTTAAGCAGAAGGTAGTTTTTTCTGATTGATTAGCTGTTCATCCTTCAGGGGCTCCTGTGGTCACTCAACTCCTGGTAAAGGCTCTTCTCCATTTTGGCCTTACAGCGGTGGCATGAACTCCTTTCTAAAGTTAGGACACCAGAGCTATCCTCGGTCTTCAGCTGTAGCTGGAAGCAGTTTTCCAATTCATCCTTTGTGAAATTCGTCAAAGAAAAGCGTGTCAAGTTGTGAACAGCTTTAAACCACTTCCATATGCAGTTTTCTGATACTAAAAAGATGAGGCTCTGTGTGGCAATTTATACAATTTTCTGAAACCAACAATCATTAAATATGGCTGCAATGTGCTGCAGTTGGCTAGGTATTTAGGTAAGATCATGAACCTGGTTCAAACTTCTCTCTAATATAGCTATTTGTGTTCTTACCCAGAAAATATTGTCTGATTTGTCAATTATTCACACTTGAATGTTTATTTCAACATACTCCCTTCTGACAGCAGGCTTTTTGCCCAAACTTTGAGTGTGACTCTTAACAGGGATCTAAAAAGTATGGCTCACTTCTTAACTGATATCTTATTTAAAACCAACAAACCAATTTTAAGCACTTGCACTGTAGCACTGAATCTTGTCTTAGTTGGTTTGGCAGGTGTTAGCATTTCCACTCCTTCCTTTTAACAAAAATATTCAGCTTTATAAAGAAAATCATCCTACGTTTGTCCCTAGAAAGGTTTAAAATTTACCTAAATATTGTTTATATGATGCTATTCACTGTGGCAGCACCAAGGGGCAACAATTATTACCTTTAAGTGTCAATCAGTACAGTTACATGCATGCCATAGTCAAGCTTTGACTGTACCTTAACTAAGCCATTTAATTGGACTGTTGTCTCTGTTCCAGTGTACATGCACTGGAGTGTAATAGATTTTATTGTTAAAATCATGTCGCCTCTATTTCAGCTTGTTAACCTATGCTGTTAGAGACCACAGTAGTCAGTAGCCAGTTACCAAGTAATCAACCCAGAGGTAAACTGCCATGAAAATGAACAATTTAGCAAATTTATAAATATACTATTGTATATGTACTTTTTGAGCAGATGAAATGCGTGATGCTCATCTTCCAGGTCAGAATTTGGCGCAGATATCTTGTGCATGTGTAGAAGACCTGGTCCTGCTCCAGTCTGACTGGTCTATATACATGTTATAGCAGATCGACTTTCATTCACATTATCTACGTGTGTTAGTCTGACTATTAAAATTTCAGTTGAGCTAACATACTAACGGGCACTTCTAAAGTTCAGTTTTAGTCAGACTTAGTGTCTTATAAACCCACTGAATGACGACTGCTCTGCACTGGGTGAGAATAGACCAGATTTTACATTGAACCTGTCTTTAAACACTAGACTAAAATGCTATGACACTAATCTTATTTGTTTCATTTTGATCCTCTAATAAGTGATCTGGGGCTCCTTCTTTAAATATATTTTTTGTGTAAGATCTCACAGTGAATAGACAGCGTTGATGTGTGCAGTGTGAAAACCTGTATTTTCAGTATTTACAGCTACTATATAGTTGTGGTTAATAGGTTACATTAACAAAGCTTGAAAATGACTTTGTTATGCCGCGCATGATATAGTTTACAATTTCAGTTGCTAAGCTAGCATTTAGCATTAGCTCACCCATGAGTCTTCAAAGATGCCTCCAACCACTCACACTCTTACAACTCTGCCTCTTTTGTCCAAATATGGTAACTTCTGGCTCAGTCTATGGATACATTGATTTGATGAACAGTGTCAACCACAGCTTTGCCTAAGATTCTTGCAAACCTTTTCTTCTCTGTTTTCCAAACCATGCACTAAAAAGTCTGAACAGAAGGTTCATATGTAGAAAATAATCTGCTTATACTGTATAATTACAAAGACAAAATATAAACTGACGATTTATACTGGATCCGTAGTTTGAGCAAAAACTCTTCTGTGAAATCTCAGCTACTTTACTTGCTCTTTGCTGCACATTAAGACTGCAGGATTACTACTGTTTAAGAGTGTCTTGTGGTCCTTGTTTCCACAGTTATACATCAAAAGCTTGCGTGGTAAAATGGAAAGATGTCATTTCACTGAAAGAAGGGTTCTTTTATGCAATTTACTTGTAAATATTGTGAAATCACAAGTTCATCAGGCAGTAATGGGCTTGCTCCTTCTCTAAAAAGCCTCCACTTTGTGTCACAATGTGTATTTTTTGTTAAAAGGTTAGTCTAATTGTGTAATTTGGAGATACAAGACTCCTCTGTGCTTCCCCCTTCTTAACCCTCACGGAGAAGCAAACCTCTGCCTGTGTGCGTCTAATGGTTGTAAATCACATTTCTGTAGACCAGTGAGAGACGAGTGTTGCTGCAGTAGCAGGACTTGGTGTATTGGTCTGGGTCTCAGTGACACTAACCCCCCTCCACCACCTCCTCCTCCTCGGGGGAACTCTGGAGCCAGTTACAATGTTGAGTGTTTTGGAAGTGCTCCTAAATATTTTCAGGATGACAGTGTAATTTGACTGACTGAGCTGCTCTTTCAAACAGAATTCTCATGCAATTCTCATTAATCACAAAAAGAAGAGGGGGAAAAAAAGAAATGCACAAGAGTTGGTATAGATGGCAACTGTACACTGTCAAATATAATCTAACTCAAATTGAAACGGTCATTTTACGGAACTAGTAGAGTGAAGATAAACAAATTCTTATCTGAAAATCAAGTATTATGTAAGAGGTTAAAAACTGTGGGTCGCTCTAGGCTTACAAAAAAAAAAAATCAGCTGTTTTATCATAGTTCAGACAATTAGATAATTGCACTGTTTCTGTTTATAGCTCTTGTTGTTGGCTGTTGACATCACTTGATGCCCTTTACTTGAGTTGCAAATTGAAGCCACCAGATTTTACTTGGACGTGCAAAGCATACTGGTGGCTGTTGCTTTATTCTTTTTAAGTGGTATCTAGGGCTGGGTGTCACCAAAGATGTACTGATTTGATATTGATTTGCTAAGGGGTATCTCACTTATTGTAGTATATGTAAAGTAATTAGAAATAATAAAGCATGGGTGCAAAAATTTTTCATTTCAGCCCTTTTTCAAAGTGTCAAATTAAGGCAGATAAGGAAGATGAACTCTTACCTGCTGTTTGTAGTTGTGTAAGGCAGTAAACAAACAAGCTTGAACCCCATTCAGCTTTCTAAATCCACTCTCATTTGCTAGTTTTTGAGAATACTGTTGCTTATGATTTTTTCCAATTTAGTTCTTTAAGACTATAAGAAAAATTCCAATTCACCAGATTCACTCAACTACAGTGAGTCCACTGGTGTGAGGCTGTGACAGCACAGCAGACTGTCAGCCAGGGACAGTAACGGTGCATGGATAAAAAGTTTAGTCAGTGTTGCTAATATTTAGTTCTGGAGTTGAGAGTTAGTGCAGCTGACAGCCCTGTTTGCTCCATCCCCCCTTACCGGAGAGGAGGGGCTGTACAGTTTGTGTTTGGACCGGAGAGGGAATCGATTTGCTCTGCGCACCTCTACAGTTACCAAAAAAAAAAAAAGTATATTGGACCACTTGCACAAAAGGTGCAAAGTTTTTCCTTTCATGGTCTGGAAAAATGGTCCCACATCGAACGCGATACCTATACAGGATATTAAAAAATGGATCTCAGGATTTAATCAATCCGTACTGGGTCTTTTATTGAGTCAAATCTGAAAGCTGAACTTCAGTAGTTTGTGAAGTTTTAAGAACATTTTTATTCTTCACATTGTGAAAACTTGTCATTCAAGCTGATAGTAGCTACTGTTGAAGTGGAGGAAGTTACTGACTCTTAACAGTCACCTTACATTTATATGCACATGAGCTGGTGGATACAAAAAGGCATTCTGGGTGGAGTATCACTTTAAGTTCAGTCAGACTGCGCCCCTTTTTGCTAACTGTCCCTTTTCCTCTTTTCTCTTTCAACAGTGTGCCCAAGGGCCGTTGAAAGCCCCCTTGGGGGAGTTTCATAAATACACACAGAACAAGACAAGCCTCCTGCACTATTGTTGTACTTTTTAAACACCTCTCACACACACACACACACACACACACACACACACACACATACACACACACACACACACACACATACACACACGCACGCACACAAACACCCACACAAACAAGGACATAGAGAGAATGTTGGAGGTCCAAGAGGAGAGGCCAGCGGCGGCAGGTTCAGCAGCAACACATTTCAACAAGAAGGAAAGAGGGAAGAAAGAGCGAGAGGAGGCCAAGGACAGTCGGGGAAACCTCTCAAATATTGGAAATCCTGTTCCTGGCTCCAGGAACGTGCGCGCAAAAGCGCCGCTCTCACACACAGGCAGTCCTCACCAGCTCATTACTCCACCCTGTTCTGTAGTCCTGGGAGCCCCATCAATGCACTCCAATAGGCTTAAGAACTCCCCGTCCACCAACACACAAAGGTGAGTGGAGTTTATAATGCTCTAATGGTGATAATAAGCAAACACTGACTTGTGTGTTTGTGTATTAGGTAGAGATCCTTACAATAGTTTAACAGCCCAATCAGCCAAACACTGATATGAATATTAATAAAAATTTTATGCTTAATTTAGACTTTCAGTGACCAAAACGGTACAGCAGAACAGAGAAGGAAGTCAGCACTGCATTTAACATACGTCAATGTAATGTGCTCAATAAGTGAAATAAAGTGGGTACCATAGGCATTAAGAGTATCATGAAATAATTGAAATTTTTAGGGGCATCTTCTCACATCAGTAAATGATTAGTTGTCTTTACTGAAAGCATTGTCCAGTACATTAGCCTGTTTAAAATAATGAAATCACACAATATCACAAATGAATAAACATGAGCTGTCAGTGTTTATTTACACTTATGAGGAGAGAAAAACAAACTCTCAAAACCCTCTGTTAAGAATTGGTGGTGAAAGCATATCTTTGTCTTTAAGTGTGTGTGTTTTCTGTTAAAATAAAAACCATGTGCAATTCTGCAAACTAAGTCGCTTGCAGTTTAAGCAATGTTGTCTAATGTGATGGGTTTGAGTGATCACTGCATCTCTTATTCCTGTGCTTGTAAAACTCTGATTTGACCAGTTGCTAATGCATAATGTGTTAATTTGTGATTTTTAAAATTTATTTATTTATTTTTTTATTATAAGCACGTGTACAAGACTTTAACTACTTCCTTTGCACAGCATTTTTTCCTCATACGTATCACATTTTTTGACATTTGACTCATGCCAACTTCTTGCCCACAGTGGTTAACATTACAGTGATGATATTTTTATGGAAAAACGTAAATTTTTTGGAAGTGAATGTGCCACATGCACACATAAGGACAAAACTTAGACCTTCATTTTCATGGTTTTAATGAAGACTGTTGTAGCTGTGGTTGCTGCCCTGGCAAATGAATCTAAACCATATGCATGTCATGTGATCAGTAGTGAAACTTGGCCCCAGTGATCAAGTGGATAACAAACCTGAGCTTATCACTCCGGTTCACCCTGTAAAGGTTAGAAAGCAAGTGTAGGTCAAATGTGATGCAGATCTGAGATCAGCTGCTGCTTCCCTTTTTTTTTTTAGCTGAAACACCGTGATGTGTGATCCAAAGCTGTTCTGAGGTCAGAGAGTACGCTATGCTTGGAAGTTTTCCCTGCTGACTCATGGTTCTGGAGACTCTGGAAATGACCGTCTTGACTGCCAAAATTCTGGCTTTTCCTTCTTTTTCTACTCTCTGTGTGTCTGTGTGTATGAACATACAGTATGCTAGGCTGCGGCTCTGCTTTCTGGACATGTTGGCATTTGTTTCATGCTACTTGTGCAAGTGTGTATGAGAGGGAGAAAGACATGGGGAACAAGATTAGGGTGTGGTGATAGTGTTCCCTGCCAATTGGATGTGTCCTGCTTGCCTGAACTGAACTGCTCTCATAACTAGTAGGCAACAGTCATTTCTAGATTGTCCATTTCTCTGCAGTCTGTTCCTTTTATGCTGAACTGTGTGCGTGAAATCACCAGTACCAATAACTTAACATTGTGTCAAAGGCCTCTATACCAACTGCCACTTATAATGGCATTGTCTATTGTGACTTAAGACAAAAAAGCAGAAAGAGCAATCGTATTTTCCTTTTGGTCTTCTTTACCACTTTTCTGGAGTGAAACATTGGAGAACAAGATTACTGTAGAATGGTAGTTATAATGGGGAGCTGAGGGATTTTGGACCTCAAGGATAGTCAGCCATCTGACTTTGCAGCAGTCATTGGTTTGTGTCCAATTCCAGAGCACAACTACTGGGTAACCCAACTTTAAGCCCCTAGGCTTTGGCTTTTTACTTAATATGCTCCATTTCTTCTTGCTGTCAGTGTTTCACACGTAGACCCTAGGACAGCCAAATATATGTAAGAAGTCAAAATAAATAGTCATGTAAAAATTGTTGTTTTGGGCAGGGTTGAGTGGCTAATTAACTTCAATTTGTAATTTTTAATGCAAGACTTAAAAATACTTTAAGATGTTAAAAGTTTTTTTTTTTAAGTAACAATTTTGCTGCATGTTTTTCTCTTTCTTCTGTCTGACAGCCCTAAACCGAAGACGGAGGTCATGGTGCGATCACCTCCTGTCATGTCACCCTCCACTGCCGTCCAGATGGACTCAAAAATACCCAATCAGGGCAAACCAGGGAGCACTGGCAGCCAATCGCAGCCCTCACCCTGCGACCCCAAGACACTGGGTGCCAAAGGGGCACAGAGTGTGGCAGGGGGCATGGGGCTTAAAAACGGCCAGGGTCTCACCTCTGGACCCAGCTCCAAAGTTAAAGTGAAAAGGGAGAGAAGCACCTCAGTGGAGTCGTTTGAGCAGCCAGAGAGTGGCACACCCACCAGTGAGGAGAAAGGTAATAACACTGTTCAGCAGGTACCTCAGGCTCAGAAATGGGGAAGTACTTATGTGAAGTGCCACAGCAAATGAAAAAATGTGATAGTAGATCTTTTAAGAAATGTTTTTTTATTTTAATGACTTGACATGGGTGGGAGTTACCCACCCAGGTCAAAATGGCTCCTCCTCTGGAAACTTTTAAATCTTGGCTTAAAGGTCACTTTTTTTCCTTGCCGTTTAACCCGGCAAGAGAATTATGTGGTCTTGGTTCTGTCTTCTAGTGTGTTTTTTTTGTTTTTTTCTATTGTACAGCACTTTGGCACCCTTGTGTTTTTTTAAATGTGCTATATAAATATAGTGGATTGGATAATGAGACTGTTCATTAGGGGCATAAGAGTATGAGCATGCTGTATGGATGACACTGGTGTCTGATGACCCCGAAAATCTCTGATATCCTGTGGTCTGAGTTTTAGGTCTTAAAATGCCTGGTTTTAGATGAGTCTTAAAATTTGATAGTATTCTGTTTTAGCAGGTTGAACATCACAGAGTTGGAGCCTTTTGTGTTCAGCAGGTGCCTTGTTTTCTAATTTTTGTATAGAGGCAATAGGGTTATGGTTCCCCAGAAATCTTCCACCAGTAAATATTGCTAAGCATTTACATCTGACCCATCACTGAAGTACAGCCACAACTTGGTGAGATGTGAAATGGATTCATAACAATCTTTAAAAGTCTCAAATTTAACAGTTAGGTATGGTTATATATAAATAATGCAATAACATTAACTGCTCAGTATAGATACATAATATAGTGCTTAAACAAACATTGTCTGTATATAGTGATTGGTCTTTTGCAGTATTCCCTGTAGAGCCTGTTATCAAATTTATTCAGCTCTTGAAGAAAACAACACATTTTTTCCCTAATTACGGCCCAGGGTTGATTTGTTATGTTCTTTTTATCTCGCACCTCTGCATAACTGCTTAGAAAAGTGCTGTATGTATGGTTATTTATTTTATTTTGGGTATGCAACACAATCTGCCTAAAGAAGGCAACAGTCTAAAAATGTACTATTTTGTCCCTTGCTGTCACTTGCATTGATAAACTTAAGTCCATTGGTGCTTGTGTGCCTGTACAGACAGTAGCAGGGTGAAGAGGATGTGTGTGGCGGAAAGGAGGCAGCCATACAGTGGAGCTGACTGGTGCTCTGGGGGAGAGAGTGATGAAGATGACAAAGGATTCTTCAGTAAGTGTTGTAAAGTGTGCATCCAAGCATGTACAACAGTCCTTCAGCTGATCAACTTGACTTATAATAGCTCCTCTGTAGAACTACATTCCCATAAGCCTGTGCTGGTCCTAAAGCTATAGTCTTTCCTGTTGTCTCCCTGTAGACTGTAACTCCAGTGACGTGAAGCCCCAAGACTCTGTCACCCATTCTACCTCCAATACTGGACTCAGTCGTTCCTCCACACCCTCCCACAATTCAATGGGAGGCCAGGGCTCCACAACAGAACCTGTTAGTGGCCAGAAACAAGGCTCAAAACTTGTTTATGTCTTCACCACAGAGATGGCCAACAAGTAAGGAGCCTGAGAGTTTTAGCTAATCTTCTATACTGTATTAATTAAAAAATGTGCTTCAAGCTGTATTTTATCATACTTGAATTGAATTTGTAGTACATGAAGATGTGTGTTTCTATTTAATTTTGATTATACACACACATATATATGTGTATATATATATATATATATATATATATATATATATATATATAGCTAATCGCTGTTACATTTGTGTTCAGACAAGCTAATTAAATCAACATATCAATACTTGTCCTTATTTACATGAGTACAACATACACCCACAATGAAACCCTTTGCAAATTGCACTTCAAAATTAAATGGAATTACTAACAGTGTCAATTGCCTGAAGTGCATCATTGTGCCCCTGTCATTAGTAGCTGGTGTTGTCTTTGATGTTTGTTGCAGCTGTTTATGTGTATGGCACGAAGATGCTTGGCGTTCTACCATTCTCCTCCTACCCCCAACTTTCCCACTTTTAGCCTAAATCCATTGGGTGTTTCTACACAAGCATATATGTTTGTCAGTAGGAGTATACACTTGGCATAGATTAACACTCTGGGAATTAATTGGAAATCAAAGATGTTCTGTGGAATATGTGCCTGTACAATAGTTTGTGTGGTCTGTTAACCTTGGCATTACCTTGATGGCCCCATCTAAGACTAATTCATCTTGTTCACTGTCACTCAAATGTGCACACACATATATTGTATTGTGTCTGATGACCGTCTGTCTTTTTGTCCTCAGGGCAGCTGATTCAGTTCTAACAGGCCATACAGAAAACATTATTGCCTTCCACATGAAAAACATCTCCAACAGCAAGGATAAAGCTCACCTCCTCCTGGTAAGCACAAATATGATCAACATATTAAAAAAATTGTATACCATAACAGATAGTGTTTTGGGTGTGACTCATGACTTGATGTTTCTTTTCCTGTTCCTCTCTATTGAAGAACAATGCAGCAAGCTCCCTTCGAAATGACTCCAAGCCTCCCCAGCAACCACCTGCCCATGCCCAAGATCAGAGTCACCAGCCTGGATCCAAACCGTCCTTACCTGGCATGGCAGAGCCAACCCCACCCCAGCCTTCAAACCAAGGAAGCCAACCTGGTGTTCTTCCACAGGAAGGATCATCCTCGTCAGGCATGGACTCCAAAAATATTCCTGGCGGTAGTCCCAGTAACACTACAGTTGCGGTTGACCAGGCTCCTGTCACCCAGAGTGAGGCAGGCCTCAACCCTCCTACAGCAGGTGAAGGAGGTCAGGGTGGAGGTTCTAGTGGAACAGTTTTGACACCGCAGCAGCAGCAACAACAGCAGCAGCAGTTGGCTCAGGAGCTGTTAAACATGGAAGCCAACACAGAGGGATTGTCTCAAGAGCAGCTGGAGCATCGTCAGCGTTCCTTGCAGACCTTGCGAGACATTCAACGCATGCTTTTCCCTGATGACCGTGATGCCCCACCAGCTGGGCCCCCACAAGCCCATGGTGGACCACATGATGGAGGCCCCGATGGTGCACCCCGGAGGTCTGAGCAGGGCCCTCTACAAGCAATGATTGCACAGTCTCAGAGCCTTGGACCACCTGGTGGGCCAGGAGGACCTCGCCCACAAGGGCCACCTTTTGGGCCGCCACATGGTCCCAGGGATATGCCTCCATTTCCACAGGATGAAATGGGTGCACACATGGGGGGGCCAGGGAGCTGTGGAGAAGGTGATCAGATGACCCCTGAGCAGGTGGCATGGCTGAAGCTGCAGCAGGAATTTTATGAAGAGAAGAGAAAGAAACAAGAAATGCAGCACCGGCCAATTCCACCTGATATGATGATGCACCCTCATGGTCCACGAGGCATGATGAGAGGACCCCCGCCTCCCTACCAAATGGGCCCAGGAGAGATGTGGGGAGGACCAGGTGGACCACCAGATCACTATCAAGAGCGCATGAGTATGGGTCCTGGCCCAAGGGGAATGCCCCCACATATGCAGAGGATGCCTGGCTTCTCTGGTATGATGAATCCTGAAATGGAGGGACCACCAAGACCTGGAATGGGGTGGCCTGACGACATCCCTGCCCGGATGGGAGATGGACGAGGGTTCCCTGGTGGACCAGGGGGGATGTTTGCTGGTCCAGGAGGTCGAGGAGAGCGCTTCCCAAATCCCCAGTCTGTCCAGGAAGCAATGTTCCACCAAGGTATGGGTGGAGAAAAGGGTCTTCCTCCTGGGATGATGATGGACATGCAGAGGATGATGGGACACCAGAGAGGTGGAATGGAACCTGGTAATGGTATGGGTATGTTTCCCAGAATGCCTGGTGATGGTCCTATGAGTCCTTCCTCTAGGCTTCAGGGAATGGGAGGCAGAGACATGGGGCCTGAGTTTGGCATGGGCCCTGGACCTGGGCCAGGACCCCATATGCACCCTTCCAAGCTACGAGACCCTCCCATGAATATGAGTCCAGATGAGATGATGAGGATGAGAGGAGGTGGAGGACCTCCAATGGAGAACATGGGTCCGCAAGGCAGGCCCATGCAGGGGCCACCCTTTCCTGAGCAGTCACAGCCTGGAGACTTTCCCATGGGACCAGGGCGGCCCTTCCCAGGGGGTCCTGGAGGAATGAGGGGTCCACATGGAGACCAAGCCTTTGGTCCAGAGCACAGATCTACACCAACGGGAGGTAATGGCCGTATTAACCACCTACCCTCTGCTCCTGGCCCTTCACAGGGTCAAAGGAGCCGCAAGCCAGCAGACCTGAATGTCCAAGCAGGAGGCGGGAACTCCCCCAGCGTCAACCCACTCAAGTCCCCTCCTCTGAGACAGGTACAGTCCCCCATGATGGGATCCCCCTCTGGAAACCTCAAATCCCCACAGACTCCGTCCCAGCTGGCTGGCATGCTCACTGGTCCAACAGGTCCCACTGCTCCTCCAGCTCCACCAACCTCAGCACCGATGAAGTCCCCTCACTCTATGATGGGATCAGCAGGAGCCTCTCCTGTTCATATGAGGTCTCCTTCTCTTCCCAACCCTTCTCCAGGATGGGCCTCCTCACCAAAACCGCCCATGCAGAGTCCTGGTGTGCCACCTCAGGGTGGCAAGCCTCCCCTCAGTATTACCTCACCAAACATGATGGGCAACATGGAACAAGGTATATAAATCTGTATTTCTGTCTCTGCATCTCAATCTCTGCCTATTCTGCAACACTGTAGTTTAACTTTAACTCTTTGAGAGTAGAAAAAAAAATACAAATGTTTTACTAATCTTTTTTCTTTATTTCATTCTATTAGGGTTTGTTTGGTTGAACTTTTAGGTGACAGATAAGTTGGACTTTAAATACTCAAAAGCAATAAATGAATAAATATATTAAAATGCAATTATTAAGATGTCAATATAAAGGTGTTTTAGTAGGTCTTTTTTACAAACTCTAAAATCGAAATTGATCTCAATTTAGGCCTTAAAATTTCTTGATTTTTCAGCGGTTATTTTAATTAGTCTTATCAAGTTGCTTTAACTTCAGTCTTTTCCATTTGTTTCTAGTAAAGAACAATGCAATTGATCATTCTGTAACAAAACTACAAAACAGACCAACATGGAAACAATAACCACTGAGTATCCTGTCCAAACTTTGTAGGAGCACATCCAGCTAGTGCGTCATGATGCCCTCTGTGGACTAATGTTTCTCCTATCAGTTAAAAAAAAAAAGCCAATTTTAGAAGTGATAAGGTGAATGTTTGTTTGATTTGAATGCATTTCTTTACTTTGGGACTGTAATATCTTAAATGTCCAGAGTTTTTTCCCCAGTCTGGGTGTGAAATAGGTCTTCAAAATCCTGCAGAAATCCTGTAGTCGACTGAGACCTTTCTCCTGTTGATCTTAGATAAATGTGGTCTTGTTTTTGTTTTTGGTGTCTGAATTATCCTACAAAACTGAGAAAAGATGTTGAGACTACAAAGTTGGAGGTTACATGTAGTACTCTTGTGAAAACATCTGTATGGAAGGTTGGGTGGGGTGGGTGATGGTCCAGTGGCTCCCTCTAGTGGCCATACAGCTGGAACCACACAATTTGTAAAGTGGTGTTGCTTTTGCTAATCTTGCAGATATATTGTCTCTGTGTAGAGTGTAAAACAATCTAAATCTTGGATAATTGCTGACTTTTATCATCTGTCTGATCCCCCTCTCATCCTGTCATTGTTTAGGTGGTAACGGTCCTCCCTCAGCCCCTCCTTCATCAGGGGCTCCATCTGGTTCCATGTCTCTCCCAGGCAACGTCCCGTCTGGCAGTCCGTACACCATACCCCCTGAGCCAACACTATCTCAGAACCCGCTCTCTATCATGATGTCACGCATGTCTAAGTTTGCGATGCCCAGCTCCACCCCACTCTACCACGATGCCATAAAGACTGTTGCCAGCTCTGATGATGACTCCCCTCCAGCTCGTTCCCCCAACTTGCCTTCAGTGAACAATAATGGTAATTTACGGCTACTTTTTGTGTTTTACTTTGTAGTTTTAATTCCATTCGGGTTATTTTCGTAATAATGTGGCTTGGTTTATAAAGGTCACTCATGTGATTGTAAAGCATCCATTTAATTTTTCCCGTCTCTGTCTTGCATATGCAGGTATGGCAATGAATCACCAAGGAAATCCTCGGATGATGGGACCTGGAAATTCAGGTCCTATGCCTGCCCTCAGTCCTCTGGGTATGAATCCGATGGGATCCCAGCCCCTGTCCCACGGCATGCCCCCACAGATGCCGTCTCCCAATGCTCCTAATATGGGCCCAGGCATGATGCCTCATAGTATGATGATACCACCAAATCCCCAAGACCCTGGTATGGCAAACCCTCAGATGATACCCCAGGGACGCATGGGTTACCCCCACCGAAACCAGGGATATCCCCTCACTCAGTCTCCCTCCCAGCAAGGACCTTTCTCCCCGCACAATGGTCCTGGTCCTCAAGGTTTCCCTGGCCATCCGATGGGTTTCCAAGGAGATGGAGGACCTATGGGAGGGCGGATGGGGAACATGCCTCATGGAGGAGGGAGTGATGGAGGCATGTGTAAACCTAACACCCCTGGAGGGCCAGAGTTCAACAACATGCAAGGTGGATTCAGCGATGCAGACCTTCATGAAGTAATGCGGCCGGGAGCATCCGGCATTCCCGAATTTGACCTGTCCAGGATAATCCCATCAGAGAAGCCCAGCCAGACTCTGTCTTACTTTCCCAGAGGTGGAGGAGACAATCCTGGGGGCAAACCACCACACCCCTCTGGCTTCCCCATGCAGGGCATGATGGGTGATGGTCCGCTGAGGATGGGAATGTCCATGCAGGGAATGGGGGGGATGCCAGGGGGGCCAGGTGGGGGAATGGGCCCCCAAGACATGCCAATGGGCAACCCTGGCCACAACTCAATGCGGCCACCAGGATTCATGGGCCAGGGCATGATGGGCCCCCAGCATCGGATGATGTCCCCTGGGGGTCCAGGTGGGATGATGCAGGGGAGACAAATGGCCCACCCAGGCCCTGGCGGCTCACCCAACATGATGATGTCGCTGCAGGGCATGGGCGGTCCCCCACAGCAGACAATGATGATGGGGGGTCAGATGAGGCCCCGTGACATGGACATGGGGTTCAGTCCAGGCCCTGGAATGTTCTAATCCAACAGAAACCTTGTATCTAGAATGTTCTTGGACAATACACAAGGCCAGAGTAAAGATGGCGGTATGTTGATGGTGTTTGGAAAATCTGATGGACTCAGAAGTATAATATGAGAGGATTTACCCAGAAATGAACAGAGTGGAGCAAAGCAGTAATGTCCTCTGTGGGAATTATTCCATTGGAGACTTGGACAGGCCCAGATTGGAGTACTTTTGCCACAAGAACATTTAATTTTGACTCATGAACTTCAGAATGTATGGGATTGTTGTGCATCAATTTCGAAAAACTGTTCTTGTGTTTTTTGATTATCTGACTGTAAAGATGACTTCAACATCAAAGAGGAATCAACCTAACTAAAAGTCAGCGTGGAGATGCTACAGTATATGTCTACTTTTGCAAATTTTAAAAAAAAAAACAAATTTGTCCTGAAAGTGGTATGGAACAAGAGAAAGGAATAAGAAGAATTTGTGCTTTGTGAAGAATTTAGTGGAACTCCATCTTGTCTCTCGCTCCATTGTTTTGACTGTTTCTGTACAGTATATACGTGTGAGTGCGTGTGCGTGGGCTTCACAGACTGTATGTTTGTGTGGTATGTATGTATGTATGTATGTATGTATGTGTCTGTCTGTATGTATAGGCATTCTATCAGTGACCTCTCAACTCCTCTTACCCAACTTTCATTGGGGGAGGAATGCCCCCTAAAAATACTGTACTGTTTACCATTGGTGGGCTATTCGAATTTTAGTCTATTTTAATTTCCTTTGTAACTCCAGTGTATAACAAACCAAACTATGACCTCATTAAGATAATAGTATTATTAAAAAAGCACAAACATGGACCGTCTGCAGAAAGCGTCTTTTTTCTCTATTTTTATCATTAAGAGCAACACATTAAATGTGAGGATCCTGGCAGCTTTGCAGCACAATGATCTCCAGTCCATTTCAAGTTGTGGATGACATTTGACTTGGTGCTCCAAAACTTTCAGGACTCAACTTTCGCCAGCGTGAATAATACTGCTAATACCCAGATGTGCTATGTGTGTTTTTCTTGTTCCTGTTGTGTTCCTGTTTTGTTTTGACTCTCTTGTTGACTCTGGGTAATAATCATTCCCACAGCAATAATCCCCCAATGGTCTGCAGAATGAGACAGGATTGCTGAATGCCACAGCAGGTATCATAGAACTAGAGCTAGGTAGATCTGGTTAAATTTAGAATGGCAGATATGGTGTCAAGAGTGAGACACAGAAATGTAAACACATACTGCTTACCATCCAGTTGACTTCCTCTCTTTTCTCTATTGTATAAGCTTGTCATGTGTTTCTCCATTGGCTTTGGTGCAGAATAGCCTGCCAGGGCTGTGGTGATGGACTACAAATAAAAGATATTGTTTTGGTATATACATGTTGTCTGGTGTGTGTGTGTGTGCGTGTGCGCGCGCGCATGTGTCCATGTGAGCTGCGCAGGCAATGTGTTGTCTTTGTCAGTCTACATGTCAAACCAGCTAACCAGCATTCAGCTAGAACTTGGAGAGCGGGTTATACCAAGAAGCAGTATTGGTAGAAGCTGACAGTTTATCATGAAGCACTTGAGTGCTATTTTTAGAGGACAGAGCACTTCCCAAATAGTTGCAAGAATGTTGATGCATTTCAACTTTAATGATGTGCTTTCCAAAGTTTTGATGTAAATTTAATTTCCTGTCACTGCAAGTGACATGAAAAAAAAATAAACACAAACGGTGAACAAAATCTTTATTTGTGCCTCAGTCAGACTAATATTTAAAGCAGCAGGTCAAGGGAAAAGTCCCGTTGATGAGGTACAATGTGTTAACACAATGACACTCAAGTTCATATGGTGGATAAATATTTATACTTTAATCTGTAATCTAATGCTGCTAACAAGAAGGCAACAAGATGTTTCACTCTTTAAAAATACTATATCAGCATAAATATTTTTCTGCAGGTTCTACCTGATTATGAAGACATTCACCTGCACATTAATGTACATTTCACTTGTGTAAGAAGCATTCTGCACCCTGTTAGTAATTATTAGATACAGTACATGAAGCATGATGCTTAATATACCCCTGAGGAACAAAATGACGGAATATGTAAGATTTGGTTGTGGAAACAACCAAACTGGCTTGTGACTTAGCAATCATTCAGGCTCTAACAATGCCATTTTGTCCATTTGTTATCCCTAATTCAGTGAGAAGTGTAATTGTTGCAATAGGTTGAATTCACGTGGGTAAGACTGCTGAAATTCTTCCCATTCCTTTAGAATCCAATGAAAAGACCAAAGCCATCAGTGACTTTATCAGTTATAAGTAACTACCTCTAGCAAAGTGATTTTTAAATGTGAAATTACATGTGATCTGTTAGTTACATTTTCAGCAGGAATAAATGGGTTTCAGGCTGTTTATGGATGAGCTGAAAAGGTCTTAAAGTAGATAGGACTTGGTACTGTTGGTTTTGGTCTTTTTCTGGATTTATCAAGACTGAAAAATAATGAATTAAGTCTGCCTTAATCTTATGCCAAATATTAAATACAAACAGATCTCTATGCGCCAAGCATGTGAGAGCAAAATTAAATAAAGTCCTTTCATCTTATACACCATTGGTGTCAAACCAATTCATTTATCAAAACTAAATATGAGGATAAGGAGAATATGAAGAAAAATATGAAGGATAATGAGATTAAGGAGAAATAGCATAAAAATGTGATGAAAAGTCAAATATTTCCAACTAATGACTAATGCACAACTTGCTGAGGACTGTTTGTGCTGATGTAGTCAGAAGATGAGGGATAATGACCGATGGTAGCTGGATGGAATGAAGACTGAGGACAAAGGCATGATGCATGGTGACTCTGGGAGTGTGGGCACTGGGAAGCACGGTGTTCAGATTTGACGGTCTGTCGACGGTTCAGGGTTCAGTCAAGCGATCTGTGCTTTCACAAAGTGACTGGTAGAGTTCAGAGCTCAGTGAATACGCTGAAAGGGCCTGTTTGAACTCCTGCAGGGGGCAGTAGACTCCACTGCATCCAGGTAGAAGCTGATCCTGCACAAAAAAAAAAACCCAAGCAACTTTTGACTAAATGTAATTGTTAGCAACGCAAAAGCCTATAGAATAAAGCAGACAGCGTCTCACCTGGCCTATGTACGACACTTTAACAAAAGCCTCATTGGTCTGCTGGTGTTTGTGGAGCTCCACAGTGATATCAGCGGCATATGGTGGCCATCTCATGTCAAAAATCCCCAGGGCCATGAGGCAGGGGATCAACGTGGTGTCATGTGCAGAGTACAAAAACAATTTCCTGGATGAGAGAGAGGGGGTGAGAAAATTTTAAATTGTGGTTTGATGTCCAAACGCAGTCCCAGTGTGGTACAAGAGCAGGCTTCACTACTGTGGAGTGGAGCCCAACCTGTTTGGTTCTGATGAGGTTTCCTGCAGTTTCTGGTCAATGTTGTCCAACAGTGTGTGCAGGAGGGGACCCACACACAGCTGCAAGTTCTCCCTGCCATGAATAAAGCAGGAAATATTAAAAATGGCAACTCTTAACTAGCGATTATTAAAACTTTTCCATGAGGCCCCCTCTGTTGAGTTTTTCTAACCTTTTACTAGGATCATAGATGTGATAAATCATATCGACTGCTCTCTGCTCCACTTTATTCCTCCAGGTGTCCAGCACTGGCGGGCAGGGAAGGCCATGAGTCTGATCACACGCAAAAACATCATCATTATCAGCTGCTGTACAACTCAAATCACAGAGGAACATCTCTATCTTAACTGAGGCTTTTAGACATTACAAAGCACTCCTTATTCAGTCCTGCAATATATTTAATTTACCAAGTAGAGCAAGTCATTTAAAAGCAACCATAAAATCTACTGGGGGGTTACTTAATGTTTGAACATGGATTATTTTCACAACTGCATTCATCTGTTAGTGAATTTATTAGTCATAAGTAATAACACATGATCAGAATTAAGACAAGAAAAATAAAAAAAAAAAACATATTATTCCCAACTGTGTTTCCAAATATGATAAAACGTTTAAAATCTACAAATAGATTCATGTCTTGTGCTGTTGACTGAATTACAAGTCTTATAAGAATGGCCATCTATGTAATTATTAATCTACTAATAGTGAAAATGAGCCCAGCATATTTGGTTAAAACTGATCCCAAATGCCAATCAATATTCCAGTTCAAAACGTCCTGTCACTGCTCGTTTTCCCAGGTTAAAATTTTTTAGAAAGTTAAAACTCTAAACTGTGTCTTATATAACTAGTCGTTCGCTGGGCTACAGCCTCAGTCTTAATAATCACATGTATTATGATAGCTTGTGGAAAGACCTAATAAAAGTCATGAATCATGATGTGGCAGTGTCACCTCTCTGGCAACCATGTCGTCCCTAATGAGGATGAAGTCGACGTGCTGGTGAGCAGCGATGCCCAACGCATTCTGGATGCTCTGCAGGTCTGCTGCGATGTCTGGCAGAGTGGACGACTCTGCCCAGCGGTGGCTGCACAGAACACACACATTGTCAGCCGCAAAACGTAGATACGCGATGACAACCTGTCAGAGGCATCTCAGCTCTACTTATAATTTTGCACAACACATTATTCAAGATTTCATTTTTGGGTAGAGAGTGCATAGAATGTTCTAGGTTTGGTGTGACTCCTGACTGGTATGAAATTATACTGCACATACCCGCCAAGGGTTTTGAGTAGCTTGCATCCGTGGTAGTTGGGGTACAGGATTTCAGATTCTGCCTCTGTTGTTACTATAGGCACGACTTCTTCAAGTAGAGGCAGAAAAGAAAATGAGAAAAACAGATGAAATCCACTAGATCAGGGTGTCCAACTCATTTTAGGTCAGGGGCCACATTCAGCCCAATTTGAACTCAAGTGGATTGGACCAGAAAAATAATAACATAATAACCTAGAAATGATGACAGTTCTATTTTTAAAAATCTTTTTAGCGTGAAAAAGTAAAATTAGACGATGAAAATGTTTACATTTACAAATTATCCTTTCACATAAAATGTGAATAATCTAAATAATCATGAACCTGAAATTTTTTATGAAAAAAAAGTAGAATTTTAACAAAATATTATGCCTATTGCTGAATGTTTTGTGTCTTCGTAGATCCACTGTGATCTATAAGTTTTAATGCACATGTGTAAATAAGAGGCTTCGGCATAATATTGTCAACGTTGCACTAAAAACAGAAAAATTTCAGTAACTATTTATAGGTTATTATTTTATTGGTCCGGCCTGTTTGAGATCAGATTGGGCTGAATGTGGCCCCTGAATTCAAAGGAGTTCCACACCCCTGCAGCAGATAATAGATAGCACCACATATATACACATTTATTTGTAGCCTACCTTTTTGTTTTTGCTGGAAGAGCCCTGCTACCAGACACTTGGCAGATTCAATGGTCCTCACAATGTTAGTGGAACGAACACTAAAAATGGAAAAAAAAAAATAGGTCATGGAAAGCAGCCAACTTGAAAATAGTAAAACATTTAGGTTGATATCCTTTGTAGAGGACCCACAAGCTCAATGTATCATAACTGGACAGTATAGAAAAGTGTTTGGGCTCTTGTTACATCTAGTGATGAACGACACTTACTAGACCTCAGGTGGGCTAAATGTGGGGCTGAGGAAGGCACTCTCCTCGATGTACCTCCTCCTGAGCCTCTTGCCCAGCTCGTACAGCTGCTGCATGCCCACGGAGGTCAGCTGACCAGGGTAGGTGCCACCCTGCCGAAAGTGACAAACAGTCAAGTTCTGATCACAGATGTATCCTAATAGACACACACTTGCAGGTAGGTGTGAGGAAACTGAAAGGAATGCGGTGCACCAATGGCAGGGGTCCACACTGCAGGATTTAGTCGTCTAATCTAAATCCAGAACGGTAAACCTCTTTAGTAGCAAAAACAGCACATGCAACAAACATTTCCATGGACACAGATGCTGGCAGATGGAGTACAGTATCTCACTGGGAGGCTCCACGCACAGTTGAGCTGTATTACAGAGAGGATGTGAATGAATGAACCTGGGTCAGTGTTGACGTGCCATTAAATGACCACTAGAGGGAGTTTGGCTAAATGAATAATCCACCCACTGCATCATTCTGAAAGTTACTACAAACTCGTAAACTGTATGATAGTGTGGGGATCAGTGTCTGAACATCCAGGTGAGTAATAAAAAGTGTAGTTTAGGGACAGCCAGATGACAGAAACACACATGGTATTGGCAGGTTTGAGAAAGTCAAATTTACTACTTTTTAAGGCGTCTTTCAAGGCATCTTCGGCCAAATTTAAGACCTTACATTCACAAAAATAACTATACATCAGGCCTCAAATTTATTGCCTTGAACCAGTCGTAAAAATTTTGCAATTGAGCTAACGTTCCATTTCTCCATGACTAATGTTTCCACAGACACTGAGGCTGCTACAGCTCATACCTGAACCCCTCCACCCATGAATAATTGTTGGAGGGTCCACTCATTCCCATCTCTGTTATGATCATATGCTAAACACTAATCACACATCATTCATTTATTGTGTCTGGATTTTTTAAGAGCTTTGTGTCTCAGATTTAAGGATTAATTATCAGTTTTATGGATAATTAAGACCTTAGTTTAGGATAATCAAATTTAAGACTTTCGAAGGATCCATGGACTCCCTGATAACAACAACTATGGGACTCTGAAAAGGTTAGATTGAGTTTTTGTCCTGATTTTAGCACCTGAGAAAGGCCTCCAAAAAAGTCAATATTTGTTTAAGTGTGAACTATATCTAGAATATTTTTACAGCTTTGTCTTGCCCTCATAGTCATTTTCCATAGGGAACTGAAACGTTTTATACCTATCAGAATTCACACAAAGAAAGAGAAATTCTGCAGCCTCTATTGTTGTGTTACTGTGTTTTTTAATATATTACTTAAGATTCAAACTAACAACTGATCATGGTAAAGGTTTTATTTGGTAAAATCACTGCCTTTTTGTAAATCTGAAGGATCAGAACAGATGACAACAGGACTTCAGGTTGACATGTCAGAAGATGAATGAGGTTTGTCAGAATTTGACAGAAGGACAGGTTGACTGAACACTTCTGCCTGGAGGCAGTACTATTGACTTGAACAAGTTTGATGAAGTAAAGTTGTACTCTACATCAGTACATCATCATCAATGTGGGAAAGCCCAAGAAGGTTTTCAAACAGGAAGTGGCAAGTTGAGCGGTTTTTACCAATAAAATGCCGCACTGACGCATTTCATCACAGTTGGGTCATGTAATGCAGTTTACAGTATTCAGTATTTAACATCACTTACCACACACAAATCTGTGTTAATAAAAAGATGGACATTTTCCACTTTAACTAATGCTTTAACCCGACTTTACTGAAGCAGCACAAATACAAATGTATAACAAATACTGCCCTGTTACAAGTCTAAATATGGTAAGTAAACATACACAAAATCAAGGACCTTGTAATGACATATCTGCTTTTTTTTCCCTAAATATACACTGTTGAAAGGAGCCTATTACCTCAGCCTGTTATTTTTTGTCTTAAATTTTTAATATTCATTAAAATTTGCAAAATTGGATTTAATACAAACATTAAAAGACAGAATAAATACAATAGTTACACGACTGTTCACATACAGATACATGTGACTGAAGGCCACACCCCATCATAACTTGTTCCTTCAGCCATTATCTTCATACAACACCACAAAACACACCTACTCACGGTCAATACGTTTTTACGATAGCTGTCTTCTACAGGTGCTGGAGGCCTCGGGCCCCCATGAAGATCTGTCACAGTATAGTTGATGTCGGTGTGTGCTGGAGGCTCCAGGAGGTTCGGCACCCACTGAGCCTTTAATAAGTCCAGACAAAAAAATTGTGGATAGTTGTAATTAACAGACAAATATAGCAGAACATAGAATATATTACTGTTATTTTAAATGACTGGTCACCACTTTAAAGACCAAGTATTCAGTGAGTTGATGAAAAACTGAAAGGGTATTTTACCTCCATCACATCAGGTATGGACTTCAGTGGTGTCCGAGCACCATGTCGGAACACGACTTGAACCAGTTTAAGTTCATAGGGAGAAGTGGGCTTTGTGTCAGAGTTGGAACCAGTGTCAACCTGATCCAAATCAGTCTTCTTCTTCTCTGACCACCAAAGTGAGCCAAAAGCCACTGACACCGAACCAAAAACACCAGCCTTGGTTAAAAGTTTCGTCATGGCTTTGCTGTTGGTAAAAACAGGGGAAGGTTGACAATCAAATTCACAGGAAAAAAAAAAAACAGAGACATTTGTGGTGATAAAAATACTCACACTGTCAGTTACTGATGAATACTGTTTTAAAAACCTACAGATAAAACATCACCCAAGAAGAAATAAATAACAGCAAAGATCAGAATGTGAGAAGCTGGAACTTAAGTATTTTCTCCTCGTTCTGTCTTAAATTTCATTACCACCATGATTTAATTATCATCCAAATGATGGGCTTAATTCCCTTAATTCTTCTTATGTATAATATAGAAATAGGCCTTACCAAGTGATAAAATGAAACGTCCTGGACAATCCAATAAAGTCAAGGGTGAAAATTGTTAGGATGCCTGTAGCTGAAGATATGTTCCGTTAACTAGAGGGCTGTTGTTACTACAGCTGTGGTTATAGGTTAACTTCAGCATTATGACACCGGCTTTTCCATTTCCTCCTTCCTGAAATATTCACTTTTTTATAGCCTTATTGATACCGCACGGATGAAGCTTTTGTTTCGGATAACAGACAAACGTTGCTTCACTTTTTTCTATACAAACCTGAAGCACGTTATCACATTACCGGCACGAAGCTAGCATTAACTCTTTGAATACTCGCTACATAACAGAAAACAGTGTCAATTCCATCTGTTTTACAACTAAACGTCACTAAGACAATAACACCGACTTTTATCACAAGTGAAACATTGACTTACCTTTTAAAGAGGAGACAAACCGACCCGAAAACAATAAATTCACTAGTTCTTTGGTAACTCACTCCTGTGACCAGTTCACGCCGCAAGACATGTCGGGAAATGTAGGATTGAAACGGCAGCGAGACGGTTAAAGTGATCCTGATGGCAGTGGAAATAAGACTACAATTCCCAGCACGAGAGAAATATGTGTACCTTTACTCTTCTTTGATCGTATATTCTGTGGATAAAATAAATTAAAACTCTCTGCTGCCCCCCACAGGACGTAAGTATATCTGCTTTAGTACACCACAGTAGATGTAAACAATTGGTCATTATGTTGTTAAGATGTTAAATGTTTGGAAATAATTAGACCATATCTGATTTGTAAAAAAAATAAAATAATAATAATAATAATAATATTCCTGTTATTTGAAAACTTGCTAGATTGTTTTAACCATCAGATCTTCTTAATCTTTACCGTACTTGTTGATTCCTTTAAATACAGCTTATTGGTTGATTATTAGGGCTGTGTATCGGCAATAATCTGGTGATACAATACAAATCACAATACAAGGATCATGATACGATGTATCACGATATATCATGATACTGTTAAAAAGGCTTTTTTTTTTTTTTTTTTTTTTAATTATTTCCTGAAATAATTGAATTACACCAGAAATATGCACAAATACTAAACACATTTTTATTTGATCAGAACAGGATCTAATACTATATCACAAAATTTTTCAAATTCTCCTAGTTTCCAAAGGAACTAACATCTGCCACTCTCAGTAAAAACAGTAAATAGTGCTTTTAGGATGCTTCAAATAACCATTATTTAATAAAACAGGGTTAAATAATAATAAACAAGATATAAACAATAAAGAAAAATAAAAAATGAAAATGAAAATCCACCATATCTGCATTTGAATAAATACCTAAAAATATGGATACAGTATTTTTTAATATCGATACAGTATTGTGAAATGAAATATCGCGATATATTGCAGAACCAATATTTTCTAACTCCCCTATTGATTATATTGTATTTGTGTCTTTTTGTCATGTTTTTGACTCACATTTACCAACATGAAAACCCTGAAGTCACCTGTGTTGACTTTTCATTAGTTTGCCACAGTCGGGCAATGACTATTTACAGAAACGTTGGAAAGTAACCACATATCTGACACACTCATACTTGAGTATTTCTGTTGTTTTCCTTCCACTACATGTAAGAAGCAAATATTAATTTTGCATTATTGTATTTGTCACTGCATTTTTGTCCTGTACTTTATATGATACTATGGCACTTATGTAAATATAGTATTTTTTACACCATCCTGTGGGGTATTTTTCCATGTTACTTTTCATTTTGAGAACTTCTGCCACAAATAATTAATGGTTTCTAACTATCAAGTAATTTTTCAGATATGCAGAAGGCTAAATCAAGAAAGAAACTGAAATTTGAGAGGTAAACGTCCTTTTAATATCGATATCAAGGACATTTTCAGTTACTTATTTATTTAACCCCAGGCACCCTTTCCAAGTGGAGTAGCTGTTTACAAAAAAAGGGAGTCATCCTCATGGTAATGTTCAACAGAAACAGAGATGATGATATCAGTTAATTAATTGACCAAAGATAACTCATGTCTGAAGCAAATTAATGAAACAAGCAAATTCAGACTTGATTTAAACGTCTCATATATTTTTAGAAAACATTTCTGTAAGTTAATACACTACTAAATTATTAATAGCATATGCACATATTTTAGTATTTTGATTACATTTGCCCTTAAACAACAAAACAAAAAACACATACCTGAGAACACTATAAATAATTGAAGGTGTTTAAATGAAGCACAGGCCTTGAGAACAAAAGGGCAGGTTGTACAGCTGATCTTTTATTATTGATTTGTTATGGATTTGTTGTGACAGGTCAATGCGGGAAAAAAATGCAGAGAATGCACAGAAGATTTACTACAGATATTTGATGCTCAGGTACAACTCAAACCCACAGCTGCAAAGGATGTACATAAAGACATAACAAACATAAAGACATATGTAGCATTTAGGACACATGAAATCTAAATGATGAGAAAAATATTTAAAAACATCAACTGAATTATAAATTGCATGGAAACAAAATTACTATTTACATAACGGCTTTAGGACAGAAACTGATAAGAGTAAGTGCAATGTTGCCACCTAGTGGCCAGATCTCTTCATAATCAGCATCCGTGCAGGACCTCCTCTTAGTAAATCTCAAAAGAATATTTCTGAAACTGGCTACATTCTTTCATCACTTCTGCATATAATGTTCATATCATTATGTGTCCAATGAATATGATTTTACTCACATACTTTTTCATTCTTTGTTGAGCTGCAGGTACAATACAATCACATTAACAATTCAACAGATGGCCTATTTATTTCCTATTTTAGGAAATAATTATTTAAACATATTATAGGGAACTCCATTCTTATTAAGGCACATAATCTTAAATTCTTAAAATTGTAAATCTACTATGAAAGATCACTTTATATAATTGTAAGTTTCACAGTTTATTGCATGATGAATCTATATCTTTTTTACAAATCAAAATACATGTTAAAACTACATTTGTCTGTGCTATTTACAAACAATCTGATCTATAATTCATTGAAGAAGTGAGATGTCATGATTCGCTTAACAATACAACTCTTCCCTGTTTGTGCTCTCATGTCAAAAACACACATCAGATCATTCTCACTCAACAGTAGAGCTGCAACCGATTAATTGAATCAAAGTGATCCAAAAAAATCATTCAACCACAGTTCTCCTGAATCAAAGCTTTGTTTCCATCATTTCTCTGCTGTTAAACATTGGTTCCACTGTTGTGTTTCTCACGGACGCTTATTGTGACGCACAAAGAAGCTTCAATTCAGGAAAACTGCAATAGAAGATCTCCCTCCAATCAATTCGAGTCGATTAATCGAATCGGGACTTTTTGCATTGACTTCAAGCACCTAGTCGATTAATCGGTTGCAGTTCTACTCAACAGTCTTGCTCTAAAATTTTGCTTTTACTATTTAACTAAAATACAAAATGTGCAAGTGTCAGGTATCACACCTGTTACCCTGTTCGGATCTTAAAATAACTTTGCAGTTTGATTGTCGGTTTTTCAAGCTTTGGGACAGATTGGTTCACAAAGACACTGAATTCATTGGTATCAAGTTTACATGTTTTTCTTTTTTCTTTTCACAGATCTCAGTCTCTTTTTGTCTTGGACATTTACAGTAGTCAATCCTCAACAGTCAAGTCTCCAGCAGCGAAGCCAGAGTTTGCATAGTTAACCTGTGCTCACGTTCAACACCTTCATTCAGAAAAAAGTCTTGTTCAGTCTCAGGTTTTTGTCCTCTTAAACTGAGCTGTCCCTTATTTGACTCTCATGTCCCCCCTTAGACCAGAGTCTTACACTGCCAGGTCATCTTGTCGGGCCCGGCTGCTGGTCCCGCTGGTCTTGCTCAGGCGCCGTTTGTCCCTCATGTAGCTGGAGTGCATCAGAGGTGAAGGCGAGCAGCTGTTGGGCAGCTCTGTAGGTGCCTGCTCATACCTCATCCTCAGAAAGTCTTCGTCATCCTCCACGTTGTCGCAGCTGTGATGGCGCTCCGTGGCCAGGTTGACCGAGTTCTGCTGCAGCGCCATCCTGTTGTTGAAGGGGTGAGAGGCCATGGAGGTCATGGGGTTCATGGAGGTGCGGTCTGCCAGGCACTGACTGAAGTCTGGAGGTGGGGTGCAGGAGATCGAGGGCCGCGGTGGACTGTTGGGCTCCAAAGCTGCGGACACGGACACTGTCACGGCTCTGTGGCTGTTCCTCTGCATCACCTTGTTGCGTACACACTTCTTAATGCTCTTCCAGCCCAAGTGGTAGAGCTCCAACACGGACAGCAACAGAGACACCCCGGCCACCACCAGCATGAAGACGATGAAGACGTTCTTCTCGGTGGGACGGGACATGTAGCAGTTGACAGGGTTAGGGCAGGGCCAGGACTTGCAGAGGTACAACGCCTTGAGGAAAACCCCATAAATCAGGTACTGCACCACAACGAACGTCACCTCCATCACAGTTCGGATCATGATGCTCAGGATGTACGTCTGCAGCAGCGCCCCTTTGAGGCGAATCCGACCTGGCACTTCAGATAAAACGTCCTTCCCACTCTCCCTCTGTTGGAGATACTCCTTCTCCCCCTCCAGGTCTCCACCTCCCTCTCCTCTTTCCTCTCTTTCCTCCTGCTCTCGCCGTCGTCGCTTCTCCTCCCTGCGCACCGTGTGCATGGCGTGACCCATGTAGATGAGGGAGGGCGTGGAGACGAAGACGATCTGCAGCACCCAGTAGCGGATGTGGGCGATGGGGAAGGCGCTGTCATAACACACGTTGGTACAACCGGGCTGCTGGGTGTCGCAGAGGAAGTCACTCTGCTCGTCCCCCCAGGAGGACTCGGCCGCTGTACCCAGAACCAGGATCCGGAAGATGAAGAGCACGGTGAGCCAGACCTTCCCGACTGATGTAGAGTGTTCCTGGACCTCCTCTAAGAAATTCCCCAGGAGGCTCCAGTCCCCCATCACTGCTCAAAGGCCGAACACACACCTGTGACAGAGACTAGAGAGGGAGCCCAGAGAGGAGGTGCAGAGGAGGTGAAAAGGTCAAGTAACTGAGGTGAAGATGTAGAAAACAGAAGGAAAAAAAGAAAAGAGATGAGAGGACAGTCAGTCATTATCAACAAATATAAACAGGCACTTTCAAGAGGGTTCAATTTGTTAACATTTTTTGATGCAACACTTGATTTGGTTTTTATTCACCATTCCCATTAATACAAATCTGAATAATAAGAACAAGAAAACACATGAAAAGTAGCTGCTTTGCATCTTCATGCATGACAGAGGCGAGGATGATAATTGCAGTACATTTTACTGCTGATAGAAAATATGCCTAATAAAAAAAAAATATATATTTTTTGTTTCACAAAGGCAAGAGGGAAAATGAATGAATATGGATGAGAAATAGCTGTTCATTTGTGGATTTTGAAAGAAAAAACAAATCAGACCCTATTTTCATTCCTGCTCTAAAAAAAAAACACACATTAGACACATTTATGCTTGTTATTTATTTACTTATTTATTACTAATTATTTAGCTTTTATTGGTGATTACTTGCATAAACAAGAGTCACATGTGACTCATACATCAGCGGCACTCTAATTTCATGTCTAATTCATGATGATGCAGATACATAAAAATAGTAACTATGGGGGAAAGAATAGGATATTAGAAATATTTTAAAGTTCTCCTAAAGTTCAGGGGAACTCATAACTTATTAAGAGCTCCTGCCAGTTTCCCTGTACTCTGAACTAATACTTAGTCACTAAATAAACATTACATTTACTTAACAAAACAATATAAAAGTAGCGCAATCAAACACAAAGTGAAATTAAACATATTCATATGAGCTATTGATTGAATTTTAAGCAAGTAGGAAAAATCGAATCATATAATACTTTGAAACTTTTAACTATGAAAAAGTAAATACATTTATTTACTCTTGTTTTCTCTGTTTAATTATTAAAAAGTTATTATTATGATTATGATTTTTATTGTTTGTGGTGTTTCTATAAATCTTGCAAACAAGGATGTTCATGAGTAAAATTATTAGAATTAATTTCTTGAAAAATCATTAAAGTACAAAAAGATGATTTTGGGTCAATCTAACAAAACTTTATCTAAAGCATGGACGTCAGATTCATTTTAGTTCAGGGGCCACATACAGCAGAATGTGACCTCAAGCAGGTCAGACCAGGAAAAGAATAACATAATAACCTTTAAATAATGACCTTAAATTTTGATCTTTGTTTTAGTGCAAAACTAAAATTACAATTTTAAAATGTTTACATTTAGAAGCCACCCTGTCACAAAACATATGAATAACATGAACATCCTTGAACAACCTGAAATTTCTTTAGAAAAATAAGTTCAATTTTAACAGAACTATGCCTCAGTTTATCATTTACACGTGTGCTTTACAACTTTCAGAACACAGTGGATCTACAAAGACACAAAACATTTAGTAACAGGCACCTGGAACAGAAAAATATAGCATTTAATTTTATGATCAAAACAACTTGTTAAGACTCAGTGACACCTTTGACCGTTAATGTCTGTAATTTTTGTACTTTGTAAATTCATCCTCTGGCCCACAGTGAACCCTTCAGGTGGCTGCAGACCTTTGACAGTTGTGGAAAAAGTTACTAGATCACCCTTGTTTTCTTCAGTTTCTTGTTCATTTTAATGCCTGGTACAATTAAAGGTACATTTGTTTGGACAAATATAATGATAACGATAAAAATAGCTCATAAGAGTTTAATTTCAGAGCTGATATCTAGACTTTTTCCATAGTTTTCTTGATAATAACCAAAATCACTTCAGTTCTTCCATCAAAAGCTGTGGCATTGTACTGACAAAAACAATGCTTTTAGGCATTCCATGTTTTCTTTTCTGTCTGTTTTTGTCACATGATACACACAGGAGTTAGTGCTTGATTGCATAACCAGAGTTTTTGATGACTTTTGATGGTCTAATATTTTTTTCCGCGACTGTATGTACAAATAGGTCTTAACTAGAGGCTATTTGTTTTCATTAATCATTCTGTGTTATGTAAGTAACAGTACAAAGCACAAAGGGACAACTTCAATCACCCACAGTGTGTCATAGTGTCACCCCGACCTAAAACTTTAGTGGATCTATAATCAAAAGAAGTCTCTGTCAAACATTTAGTTAATCTAACAGATTTCTGACTAATATTTAACAAGGTTGAATCTTCTTTTCTTTGGTTTCATTAAATATGTCTGTTGCATTAAAAAACACTTGAGTGACTCACATTGTGTGTCGTGTCGTGTTGTTGCCTTTTTAAGCAGAGCATGCTTCACACCCTGACGGTAGGACTTCTATACTGTATATTCCTGGCAATGAAATGACCTGCCTGTTTGAGTGGCATCGTATGCATAAAAATAGTGTCTGTGCCTGTGAATTGCTTGAGGACTGGACTCTGTGGCATGAGAACATCCATTTTCCCATTAGAGAGAGAGAGACAAGGCACAGAGACGGAGGCAGAGGAAGTTCATGAGTCATGTAAAAGTAAATACTGAAGTTGTTTTAAGAAAAATGATTCACTTTTACACTATGTGTGCTTACATTCCCTCCATTTCTCAAATTATGCATGGCGGACAGACAGGGTAAAGGGCCACCACGGGGCAAGTCAAAGCTAGGAGACTGTGTCCTTTTCATGCTCTGTGACCCGGCGTGGGCTGCGTGGACTCCATCGCTCATGGCAGATCATCAGCAGACTCCACTCACAACAACACCGCGGCAGCTGGATGTCTGCCGTCCTGAAATGCAACCCTCCTACATGCTGCTATCTCAGACTGTCACTCAGATTGACACCATCTACGGCTTCGTTCACACTACAGGAAAACACGGATGTCTGATATTTTCACTCGTGTGACTCAGATCTGTTTTTTCATGACGATGTAAACAGCGCAAAACACATGGAGTTTGGTCTTTTTAAGTTTGCTCTGAGCTACTTCATCTGTATTTAGACTGATTTACACCTCAGGTCTATTTTTTTGTGTTTTTTCCACAGTCCTGAAGTGAGCCACATGCACAAAAATAGTGGAGTTAAATGTGTTCAGATCATTGTCTTTAGTAAAACGACACAGTTAACATCCTCCACTACATGTAAAAGTTGTGCATTCACTCAAAAAAGCATTACTTTGCAACCTAAATAAAAGTATTACTGATACTCTTTGTGCAGTAAAAAGGTCCATGTCAGTGTTTTATTAATATATATGATGTTTTGGATTAATTTTACTGCTACATTCACTTGCATTAATTCATTTGAACTACTTTATAGCCTGTGAGTTACTCCTTCCAGTGCAGAGTCATGATTAATCTACTTTTAACTTGATGTTGAGGTCACATTAAAATAGAATTAGATCTATATCTGATTAAGGACTACATATGGAAGGCTATATTTACATTGATAGCCTAAGTGAACCAAATCTGATATTTTCACTCATACGTGACTCAGATCTGTTCTATTGCGACTGTGTGAACCCAACAAATTACATAGAATCTGGTCATTTCAAGTTTGAAACGAGCCGTCTTCATACATGGTACAGATCAGCTCATTTTCAGTGTCAATAATCAGAATTCATCTGACTTTTATGTCACTTTAAATGGACATTTTTCACCATCTGCGCTGGAGCCTGTCACTCACATGCTATAAAGTAAAATGTAACGTACAGGACACATGAATGCAGCTGTAAAATGAATCCAAAACATCATAAATAATCGTAAAAACACTAATTATTACATATATTATATTAAATGTAAAGTTTAATATGCACAACTTATACACACCTGTGCTCCGACAGTGACGACGCATTAAAAAATAACGAATAAAAAATCAGATGTGAGCGATAAATCAGAGTTGAGGTCTATGGCTGACTGTGTGGACGCAGCCTAAGTGTGTGTGCAGACACTTTGACCTCAGCGTTAGTGAGAGTTTGGGTGAGACCCAAACATGGCAGTGTCAGCCTGGTGCGTCTCAGTCCAGAATGACCCTATAAGGCATTTCACTGGACAGCTTTATGAGTGCCATAAACGACCCCCATCATTGAGAGGTCAAGAAAACCAATCAAACTCCACTGACGGGCGACCTCCGACTCTTCGATGCTGTAGGGCCTATGTACGTTCGTCTACTTCCTGCTCTTACCTCACCATTAGAGATCAAAGCAGGATGAAATACTACATAAGAGGACTGGAAATAACAACGTGACAGGTTTTTCCAACACGTCACACATCTGGACTTATTGCCCTACTTGGGTAAATTGTTAAAAACGTATACATTCTTCAAAAAGTGGAGACAAATTGTTAATTTAATGGTCTGAAAAGTATCTGCATATACAGCAGAATATCACCTTTACAATCCCAGAGCGTAAATAAGCCAAACAGGGACTTAATATTGTATCTTACCACCTGTCATCTCTTGCTGAGTGTAATCCATAAGTGGCTGCTTCCATTCCTTATAGAGATAATTTGAGTGTGCTCTGAGCTGCTCCTTGGTTCTGAGGCTGAGAGAGAATGATCTACATGACCATGACCATCTGTCCCCTCGTCTGTCTCTCCCTCCCACTCCTTCTCTGTGAGGTATATATATGGTAATAAAAGTGAAAATTACATGATAGCGCTCTTTACTTAACTGTATTAATCATGGAGAGGCGGGAAAACACCCAAATGAGAAATGTGGGAGAGCAAATGTTCAGCATTTATCCACGCCCAAGGCTGATCCACATGGCTGAGGAAAGTTTGTGATGTGACACTTGTTTTCCAGAATTAACCTAATACCCTGTAACGTCATACTGGTCACAGTTGGGGACCAGCTGGATCATTGGTCAGCGAAGCTTGTCCACTCAGGAAACTGGCTCCGAGCCTTCCACGGATAAAGCTCATGATCTTTACTGGAAGTAAATCACAACCAGGCTGAAAGTTTGAGGAAGGGACTGAGAGTTCAGAACCGCACAATAACAGGAGGTAGAGAACAAATTAAAGTGACCATGTTCTTATCAGCTCAAAGTGACAACAGGCTTTCCTCACCTGTGCTAACAATACATCTCCCCCTGGACTCATTTGAAAGGAACCTTTGTGTGGGTCTGTGATTTAACCTCAGACCATGACAGTAATTATTAAACCACCAGTGCAGTTGGTGTCATAAATTAAGATGCAAGAAAAAAAAAAAAAAACGTTAGTTATGTGCTTCAAATATCCCAAAAAAGGTTTATTGTTTTCTAGTAAATGAAGTCAGCTTTTTAAAGTAGGTTCCATTACATGAAGACTGTCAAGGTTTTGTGTGAATAATACTCTATCCCTATTATTAAAGAGGCTGTATGTAATATTTTTACATTAAATATGCAATATTTCCCTTTTGATATTTGACTTTTGATGTTATATCAAACATTTAGACAGAGCCAAAGTGTTAAATAGATAGAAGATAGAAGCACTGCCATTGTTTTCACCACCGTCCAGAACTCTAAATTAAAAGAAGGAAGTTTGATGCTGAAACGGTAGCATTTCTTCTCCATTACTGATTTAATCATGATGCTTATGAAGTTATAAATTTACCATCTTATGTTATTATGTTATTGCTGTTTGTTGATCTTGTTTGGATGGTGCAAAGTGGATCTTAAGTGCAGCTATTAACCATAAACCGTATGGAAACCTGAGGCTATTTGTGGTTTTACTGTGGCTGTTTCCTGTCTAAAAACAGAGCTAAGCTAACTTTAATGTAAACTATCAACCGATGTAGCATGCTATTACTCCTAGAGCTTGGTCTTTTAATGTTGAATATTCTATATTTACTTTGGACTGCTTGAGTCTTAGTCTGAACTCTATATTTTCCTTGTCAGATGCAGTAGAACAGGGCTGTCAAACTCACTTTGGTTCAGGGGCCATATTTAGCCCAATCTGATCTCAAGCGGGCCAGACCAGTAAAATAATGACTTAATAACCGATAAATAATGACAAATCCAAGTTTTTCATTTTATTTTAGTACAAAAAACCCCCACTTAAATTATGAAAATATTTACATTTTACAAAAAAGATGTGAATAACCTGAAAAAACAGAAATTTCATTTGAAAAATTAGTGCAATTTTAGCAATAGTATGCCTCGACTTATTATTTATTCATGTGCATTACACACAATGTTACATAAACATTTGGTAACAGGCATAAAATTGTTAAAATTTTGGAGTTTGGAACTAAAATTTGAACAATTTCTACAGTATTACATCTCTTATTATAAACACAACTACAGATCACAGCAGATCTACAAATGCACAAAACATTTAGTAACAGGGAGAATATTGTTAAAATTGCATACTTCGGGTTGTTCATCTTTGTTTTTATTTATGTATTTATTTGCATTGTATTTTGAAAGAATAGTTTTGTAAATGTAAATATTTTCACAGTGTAATGTTATTTTTTCACTTAAATTTTTCCCACATCATTTTTCACAAAGAAAATTTGTAGTTGTCAATAATTAGGGGTATTGTGTTGTTATTTTTACTTGATATCACATTGGTCTGTATGTGGAACCTGAACCAAAATGATTTTGACAACCTCTGACTGTTCAGGTTCATTTTTGCACTTTCATCCTGCGGGCCGGAATGGAACCTTTGGTGGGTCAGATTTGACCCCCGGGCCGCATGTTTGACACCTGTGCAGTAGAAGGTACAAACATCTATGTTGTTGTATTAATATCACTTGTTAGCTCATAAACAGTGGATAAAGCTAGTATTATTTAGCTCTAATGGTTGACATGGGCATCTATTCCACGAAATTGTAACATAACACAACACCTAATGACCTCTGAACCTGCTGCACAATGACCCACATCACAGACAGGTTTCCTATAATATAACCTTTGAAGGGAAAAAACTAATCTGATAACAATGTGGCGTTGATAAGACATAAGTGTTATTTTAACCGACTGTCTGAATTTGGGATTGAAAGAGAAAACTTGAAGTTACCACAATTAATCCACTGTAGCTTCAGTTAAAAAAACAATTACGAGAAAAATTATAAATGTGCGCACTTATGGTAAGTGGGTTACACTATTTAACATTCACAGTGTACAGTTGTGTAATATGTAGTTTAACAGGCTCATTTCTGTGCACACTATGCTGCTTGGCAAGTTTCCAGAACAAGGCGGATAATTCAGAAAGAACAAGGAAAGTCAATGATCTTAGTCTCTGTCTCCTTCCTTTGCTACGTCTTCCTGTTCATGGATTCTCAGAGGAAGTCATCTCAAACAAAATGATTTCCGAAAGAACAAAAGAAACAGGGTATTAAAAGGAGTTGGCGTTGGGGGGTGGGGGGGGGTGGGGGGGTAGTGAGCGTCCTTGCTGTAAAAGCCCTTCTGTCATTACTTTCACCTGTGCTCATGTTTCTGGACGCTTGGCACTAACCAGGGATTTACTATGATACATTGTGCCCTTTGCTGGGCTGTCTGGTTTGCCTGTAGACCGTCATGGCTGTCATATTTGTTTATAATCTCTATGGCAGAGTAATGAAGAAGTAATGGACAATCTGGTTATGAGGTATTCCGAACAGTCAACTGCGCAAATAGGGTATTACGCACCCGTGGTTTATTTCCCTTTGACATTTACCAAAGCGTTGGATGTGATCTCTGAGTCTGTGCATGTCTTTGTATCTGTGTGTCCATGCTGTTCTGACATTATAGTGACACAAACCTGATTACTCGTTCCCATTAGGGGGATATTTAATATAAATTGTTAAATATGGTTGAGAAATGTCAGGGTTTAGGTCTGGGTTGGGGTTAGTTTTACACAAATAGTTATAATATTTAACCTATAAGGACCCAGTGTGACTTTTGTGGCAGTTCCTAAATGATTTTTTTTCTCCATGTAAATTTTTCCCAAGTGATTTATCACCATTCATTTGTTATGATATTTTACTCTGAATTTTGCATTTTTTCCAGTGAAAGTCATCTATTTTCCTATGTTTAATTGACTGATCATGTAGATGTTCATAAAAGCTCAGAGAAAAGTCAAAGGTTATTATATCAAAACAGAAAAAAAACTGATGAATAAGTGACTTTTTCAGTAAAATATATCATTAACTGAACATAAACCAAGTGTGTCCATCCACTGTCATTTATTAAACGCCATGGGGTTTACTGGTGAAAAAATATCATAGAAGATGAGAGTGTTTCCACCTTCACTATGGAGCCTCTGAGCAGGTCATGAAAAGACAACAAACTGTATTTTACACCAATTATTTACATGTATTGATAGGATTAGTTTAGTTTAGTTTATTGTTTATTTGACAGGGACATTGTGCAGTCACATGATTGCACCAGAGTTAGGTAAGAGCTAATTTGCAACTGTAGTCCTTGGGTAGGTAAACAGACAACAGTTAATACTAGGGATGCACAGATACCACTTTTTTCCAGACCGAGTACGAGTACGAGTACTTACATTTGAGTACTTGCCGATACCGAGTGCCGATACGAGTACTTAATAATCCCATTGCAGTTGTTGGTTCCTTTTGTAAATGCGCTTTATTGTCGTTGTCATTAGCCTGACTGGTAAAAAAAAGTGCTGCTACTGACATTTAATGTGTTGGAATGAGCGTTTGTCAATTAGTCCACCAGGGGGCGCCGTTCTGAATTAACCATACTGGACAAATACCACGAAGAAGAGTAAAGTTTTTTGAGAAGAAGAAGGAGAAAGTCAGTAAAAACAAACATGGAGACGACAGAGGTAACACTAATGTGATACTAATGTTGCAGTGTTTTCACTGGTAAGGTTTGACAGCTTAGCTTCAGCAGGTAGAGAAAAGAGAAATGAGTGATAGGTTTTATTTTCACTTCCGCTGGCGGCGGTTCGCACCGCTCCGTACTCCTGCTGGTATTCTCCAACTGGGTACGCATCCGCCAACACCTGGAAAATGGATGGAATGTACGCAAAGGACGGACAGAACGCTGTGTCCGTATCTGTTTGTGTCTGTAACGTTACTTGCAGTCAGCGTTACTTTTATCACCGTCATTTATTTTGAAAAATCTCCACACTCTTCACACTCCCCACACATTATTCCTCCTACCTGCTGCACTGAAGTGTGAATGTCACACAGCCGTAAGTGGTATCGGTGCATTTGTATCGGATTACTTTTACGAGTACGAGTACACACACTGAGTATTGGAGCCGATGCCCGATACTCGTATTGGTATCGGAGCATCCCTAGTTAATACAGAATATAAAAACAAGACATTACATAAAACAGTTAACAGATCATTTAAAAATGAAGCATAGATAAAAATATGACAATATAATATAAAGCTTTAAATAGAATAATAACAATGTATTCTAAAAAATATAATCTGCACAAAGCTTAAACAGCGAATATAAATAGTTTTAAAAGGCCCTACTGTAGTTATAGCAGCTTCTTTAAAAAGATTAAGCCCTGAGTGTAATTCAATAGTGAAAAAATAAATAAGCTATGGCACCTTATTATGGTTACAGTTTTGTGTTGATTTTAGCCAAAGTTTAAATCACTGGATTAAGGATTAGTGGATGAACAGTTTAAATCAGTAGATGTTTTTGGTCAACGGTGGATGTTTGGGTCTTTATGGGTTAATGTTGAGGTTCATCTCCAGTTTACAGTTCCACAAATGCATGTGTGCCTTTATAAAGTGTTAGCAAGCGAAAAGCAATCCACGGAAACAAAGTCTAGGTGTTGGAGAGTTATTATGATAAACTAAGAGAGAAAATTCTGCATGAACCGCAGCCAAAAGCTACAGTCACTCCATCACTTCAGTGTCGGCTCAGGCTGGATGAACTGCACAAGGTTGTATTTGACTTTCCAGGCAGAGGTTCATGAACAACACTGTGCTGGTTTGGACAGCAGTCAGTTCGCTCAAAAAAGGTAAAGAGAGCAACTAGTGAGCTGCGTTATTGTCCTGAATAAACGCTCTCCTCTGCAACTTAACATCTATAAATTCTCTGTGGAGCAGGATCTGCACTTGCTTAGATGGCAGTGAAAGCCTCATGATGGAACCAGTTAGATGTTTTATTGGATCATCAGTGTTTTATTGTCTTAAGGTGGCACCGCGAGCAATGATTTCAGATTTACGTCTTCTCATATGACCGCTGAATGTGACTTAAACGTCTTAAAACAACAGTGTGGAGCTCAGTTTTACTCCCTGTAATACCCTTAAGCTGTAACCCTGAGTTGTTGACATTCATATCAGAAAACAGCCGCAAGTTTAGAACTGGCTCATGAGTTTGTCAAAGCTCTGTGCCAGCCTTTTTCCATTATCCCCTTGTACTGGGCTCTCTCATTCTGTTGTGTGTCCGCTGACCAGGAACAACAGGGGGCAGGGTTGATTTAAACATTCCTCTGGTGATCTGCACCTCTCAGCATTAAGCCATGATGGACAGAGTCTGGATCCTCATTGAGGATGAGGATCCACTACCTGCTCTGCACCGTCCTCATAAACACACGTTCAGTTACATTTTTATTCTCTTTTATATTCTTATATTCTTTTATATTCTCTTTTGAAACTCTGTACTGCAACTCTTACTTTAATATGTGTGTGTTTTTATTTTTATTTTATTTTATTTTATTCTTTTTTTTTTTTTTTTTTTTAATTTATGTGTTGTTTTCTTACTTGCTGTTTTTAATCACCTTTTACATGTTTCTTTTATAATGTTTTAAATGTGTTTCTATTTGTTTCTTTTATTTCAATGTCCTGTGTGAAGCACCTTGAATTGCCTTGTTGCTGAAATGTGCTATACAAATAAACTTGCCTTGCTTTGCCTAGATGGGAGGTACATATGTCTTTGGCTGGGTTCCTTTTAATGGGACATGTTTAGACTACATCAGTGGGAGAAAAGTCTTTACACGGTGCTGTGCATTAAGTGCAGTGGTCTGAGAGGAAGATAACTTACATTTACTGGTAATCTCACATTGGATCTCAACACAGTGGCTTTAAACTGCATCACTTGAAAGTAATGTATTGGAGGGAAAACGCATTTATTTTCTAGAAAAAAATGTTAGCATTATTTGACAGATTCTAGAGGGAGCAATCTGACCACACAGGGTCACATCAGTGGGTCCTAATGTACACAGTGAAGAGCCCAGTATGAGCCACATTACATGGATATATGTCAAATATTTGGACTGTTTGACTGTATTTTGGAAACTTCACACAGTAAATTCCCGTCACAATAATTCAATAGTCTGCTGTGTTTTTGCCAAAGTCAAGATGACCTAGTACGTCAAGTGTGTGATCCCGGCTTACGTCAATTTGTCAAAACTGAAGCAAAAACTACTTAAAGGTTTAAATGCAACTAAATTTTCCGCGGAACAGAAACCTCAGTGGTTTAGTGCATGAGCTTTGATTGGATTATGTTCATGTTTTCTCCTGACAACTGAGATGTAAACCGTCGAACTGCACTGAGAAAAGCTCAGTTTGTTGTATGCTCACAACAGTTGTATCAGCAGGTGGACGTTCTTTACCGTAACTTTAAACATAGCTTCAACTTGATCATAAATGAAAAGTTGTATTAACAGTGGATTATGGTTTTATTACATTTATCACTTGATATCAGAGATGTCAAATTAAATACAGGACAGAGAATAGAAATAATTATTTAACTTTTAATATTAGTAGAGGTCACTGATCTATTATTTGGCATTGGGAGGTGGGAAGTTATAAATATAAACAGTTCTTCTGTAATTAAGCAGAGTTTTCTTGTATCTGGACTTAATTATTCACTTTTCTGAAAACCTTTACTCTGTAGATGGTAACGCAAATATCAGTACTTTCTGATCTTTCTGGGCTCATAGCTTTTTAGTTTTCAAAAAATATTAGTATTATTGCGTGCTTTCACAACATCTACACTGATTTCAGTCTAAATGATAGAAAAGATGATCCTGTGGTTTTTTCTTTGATGCTCATCAGGCACATAAAACTAAAAAGATGCAAGTTGAGGACGTAACACCACAAAAAACACACGAACAAGTAAAAAGATGGTAATGCAAAAGATGAAATATATTATTTTTGTACTTTTCTGAGCCTTTACTTATTCATTTTTACAAAAATAAAGAGGTTCAATCAGTTCTTCTTTTACCAGTCTTCCGTTCCACACATATATCTCGGTGTTTTGTCACATTTGCTGTCTCTTAAGCTACAATTGGCATTGCGCTACACTTTTCCCTGTGGAAATGCTGTTGCTTATTTAAACATATATTTTTTACGACTCTTGTGAATGTTTTTCCTAAATCTGTTTGTGGCACGTGATCGTTATCAAATAGTACCAGAAGTTCTGTAACCCAAGTAGCAGTTCGCTCTGTGAGGTTGTGTGGTGACAGCTCCGCATCGTTTAGTACAACAGCGGCACATGACAAATATGTCACAGCAACCACACAACTGTTCTGCTGTCATACATTCATATACAAGTTTCATCAGTCACTTCATACAGGATGCCATACATACTCCAGTTCAGTGATGTTATTTTTACACTATGGGTGATTGAAGTTGTCCCTTTGTGCTTTATGCTATTACTTACATAACACGGAATGATTAATGAAAACAAATGGCCTCTAGTTAAGACGTATCTGTACATACAGTCGCGGAAAAAATTATCAGACCATCAAAAGTCATCAAAAACTCTGGTTATGCAATCAAGCACTAACTCCTGTGTGTATCATGTGACTAAAACAGACAGAAAAGAAAATATGGAATGTCTAAAAGCACTGTTTTTGTCAGTACAATGCCATAGATATTGATGTAAGAACTGAAGTGATTTTGGTTATTATCAAGAAAACATGGAAAATGGCTAGATATCAGCTCAGAAATTAAACTCTTATGAGCTATTTTTGTTGTTATCATTATATTTGTCCAAACAAATGTACCTTTAGTTGTACCAGGCACTAAAATGAACAAGACAATAAAGAAAACAAGGGTGGTCTAATAATTTTTTCCATGACTGTATGTGTCTAAGTTTAAGAGGCATGACTTTCGTATGTCAACTATTAACATTAATATGTGGAGGGTGCGTCTCAGACTGCAACAGCTGGACCGCATGGGTGGCGTGCATATCTCTCCCATGAGTGCCAGGATTACAATCAAGGATGAGCATGTTTAAGTTTAGCCGTATTGGCCTTGTGCAGGGGTGAGTTCAGGATAGTATGACTGACAAAGTGGATCTGATTCAGGATTATTTCCCATTCAAATAAGTCACCTGTTGCTACCACTTACTGGCCAGTGTGGATCTCTGCCTCCATATATCAGTCACGGCGGTAGAAGCCAGCGGACCGATGTGCTGCCTGCTACCTTACATGGCTGTCTGGCTCTTCATCTGCCCACTACTGTACACAGACCCACAGGCCTGTTATGATCTATTGTTTAGCTGCATATGGCATTACACTGGAACTCTGCACACATAGCTGCAAGGTGTTTCAGGGAGGAAAATTCTAACCAATAGACTCCAAAATAAAAAGGCTGCTATTTTTGAGGTTGCATGTTTTGCTGGTTTGGTGTATTTTAATAGCTTTTGTGGATCTTTGTTATTGTAAAATAGTCATAGATTAATTTAATTTTCACCAACACTGACATACTAATGTGAACAGTCAGTCTAACTTTTTCCTGTTCCTGTGAGGTATCTTTTCATGTTTAGTTTAATGTTTAATGTTTAGTTTAGACATGTTACATCGTTTTTATGACTGTGCAGGAACACTGCTGCTTATTCTTTATGTGTCTTCACTGTCAAACAGAAGCACACCGGCACAGACTCATCAGCATTCAGGCAGAAACTCGTATTAATTTTTTCTGGATGGATATAACAGTTTTTATAAAAGAGTAAACTCAGTCAAACAACTTTTTCAAGATCAGTCTCTTCTAGAGTCACTACAATGGGTGCACATTTCATTATTACACCTTATTATTATATTTGTAAAATCCAGATTAACAGAAATGACATCTGAATGGTAACTTGGTTGGTTTCTGTTAACAGGAGGAAAATGTTACTGTTCCTATTCCTTTAGTGTAGAAACAAGACGCTCTGGAAGATGATCAGATAAAATCAGGATTCCTAGAAACTTTTAAAGACTTCATGTGATTTGCAGATGCTGCCACTGACTCCGAGATTAAAACCTGATTCACGCTGTTTAACTATTGATTTTTTATGAGAGAGGAGGCCAGAGGGAAAGGTGGAAAAAGCCCAAAAAAAAGCTGAAGAAAATAAAAGACCTGCCCCCTTTATTAACCAGTCTTTCTGAAACAGTGTCTTCAACATCATCTGTCCACTCAGACAGTCTGATGATGCCGTTATGACTCAGGATGCTCACAGTGTTTAACAGAATCTGCACTTCCGTCTACAAAAGTTTCACGTAAAAATCGGCTGCTTATTGGATCACCTACCTGCTGTTTTGCCTCAGTCAAGGTGTGCTGAAAGCAGGTTTGTCCTGTTGAAACGAGTTGTCCTTCGGGTCAGGTGGTGATGCAGAGACGAACAGATGAGCTCTGCTGGGACCTTGTTCTTCTGGGCTCTAGTGGACGATGCTTGAGCTCAGTGTCGTCCCAACACCAAACTGTACGTCCGTGGAGGGGGCATGAGAAGAAAAGCAGGGGCATCACGACAGAGTGTTTCCCACCACGGCCCTCCCTTCTGTCTCTCCTCTTCCTCCTCCTCTTCCTCCTCGTCTTCCTCCCCCCACTCCCCCTTTCTTCTTACATCCCTGGTGCTCTATTTTTTGCTGGGAAGCATTCTTCGGCAACAAGAGGGGAAGTGGAATTGTTTCTGGGATCAATGGCAATTCCGCTCAAAGTAAACTTCCAAAGTGTTCTTATTTACTCTGTAGTTCTTTTAGTTTACAGCTTGGTTGTCTTTGCTGGGCACACTTCCAACCATGCTGAAATTCCTACAATGAAAGATTCATAGGAAAGTTACATTATTTTACTTCATAATGACATCATAATGTTTAACTCTTCTTTTTATACAGGTTGATTATCTCTTAGCAAAATCAATGAGGTAGGATGAATGAAATATAGAAGGTTAAAAAGGTAATATTAGCCCTAACTTGACATATTTATATAAAACTAAATTATAGTGTTTTTCTTCCGGGGTAAATCTGAAGATCTAAGAAACATAACCTCATGTGCTACCTCCAGTGTTTTAATGAAAATATAATACCTGCTTCGTTCTTGTCTTCTTCTTTCTAGTATCTCTTCTGTCCCAGTTCAACATGAAATCACTTGCTGAGGTTTGGGATGCGGACAGAAACTCACAGACAAAGCACGTCCTCTTAGTTTGCTCTTCTGTCATATGTGGTTTGAGTACCAGTATTTCTCTGTTCCACAGCCTGCCTGCAGACAAACACAGCATTATATAGTTTCATGTGAAGGGCCAACATGCCTTCAAAGGTCGTTTTTATGGCCGCAGTCAACCAGCGAGGACACACACTTAGAACACAGTCTGTAATTTTAATATGCTTGTATGAACAAATGAGACTTAATACTTGTTTTTTCCTTTTAATTTGTCATTAATTTGCCTTCTCTTTCACATTAGATTTCACTGTCAAATACCTACTCTGGAGCAGTCAAAGACCTCTGTTATTTCTCATTTTGTTCACAGGCTTCATTTTGTGTGATGCTTAAGATCTGAAAAGCTCAATTCACCACTAACAACTGTCCCTCTCACCACGGGATAAAGAAAAAGTTTTTCTAAGTATAAACAGCAGTGGAAACTTCGCGACAAGGATCTCATGACAAACCATGCAAGACTTGTGGTGGAGAGCTGTGACCCTGCAACCTCAAACCTGCTTCACCTCCTCCTCCTCCAGATATTTCTAATGCTTTACGAGTATTAATTCTCATTTCTTGCTGTTAAATCTTTCTGTCTGTATCTGATCTGTATGATTATTCAATATAGAATAATGATAAAACTCAAACACCTAATGCCCTTGTGGATTTTGAAAAGGTCACTAGAAAGAATTGCCTGTGATTTCCAAGTTTTTTTTTTTTTGTTTTTTTTTATTACATGGAGCACTTAACATCCCCCTAGGCAGCAGTCAGTCCAGTGTTTGAAGGGAAGGAAAATCTATCGCTAATTCCTCCTTGTGTAGCCTTCCCAAGTTTAAAGGCTACTCTGATGTTTCCATTGTGCTGCTCATCAGGATGGATTAAGAAGTGGAACGACATTCACACAGAATAACAGCATGAAGTGATTTGTAATAAATAAATGATGTTCCACGACTTCACCTAATCTCCTCACTTAGAGCTGTTCAGTCGTGCCAGGGGGAGTGTGTCTGTACGAGGGCAAGATCAAGAACAAGAGACAACAACTGCATGTGTTTATGTGTGTGTGAGCATACTGTATATATGTGTGTGTGTGTGTGTGTGTGTGTGTGTGTGTGTGTGTCTGTACTTGATGGAAAAAGCCCACGCTGCCAGGGTGCATTAGTGTAACCCTCCCTGCCAGCCTGACCCCTGCCTTTTTTTTTTTTTTTTTTCTTTTTTTACTCCTGACACAAAGCCATTTCAGCCATGCCTTCCCAGCATCTGAGGGAATCCAGGCTCGATGGACACGTGCTTCTGAATGGCCATCACAAACTCATATACACCCTTCAACTCTCTGCTGTTTAATCCACCAGTGGCAGCCTGCACGGACCGAGAATATCACAGTGAACTGTAGCCTCAAACTCAGAGAGGATAGTGCTGAAAAGAAAAGAGGAAGGAAAAAATTGTGTTGTTTCTGCTGGTTTTACCTCATCACAGGCTAACAATACAAGTTAACCCTTTCATGCATGAATTTTGAGAACCTTAGTTGACATTTTTTTCCTGAGTGTTTTTAATCCTGTTTAGGCATAAAAAAAACAATGCAATTGATTTTTTTTTTAATGAACTGTTTTTTCATGGAGTTACAAAAACATCCACTCAGCTGGACACCGTTCATTTAATTTTTGAAGCAAAGAAACATGTATTTAAAGCCCATCATAAGGAAGTCATATACTGTGTGAAAACTATTCATTCAGTCATGCATTCATTCATTTTTTAATTTTTTTTCGAGCATTTACAGAATACATGCAAATTCAAAATTCCAAAATCATTCATCTACACTCTAAAAGAAGTGGGAAGAAGAAAAACTATGAAACAAAAACATTTTCTCATGCAGCTAATCTGATGTTTTCTCACATTTTAACATAGTCTAATACTTGTTATTACTAACTTCATGGAGATAATATGCAAAAAACCCCAACTTTTTGATTAAGAAAACTGTTAATTACAGTCTAATAACAATTAGCAATTGATTTAAAGCATGTTACTGCTGATCAGGTTTATCAAAAACAGCAAAATTATAGTAACAGTATGAATTGCAGTGGATGGGATGATGCATAAGTGTTCACTGTATTGGCTGATATGGAACTAAAACAACAAAAGCCATGAATATATAAGAGAACAGCTGGAGAAGAACTGTCCACTGTAGTGACCACTATGCATGAAAGGATTAAAAACGTTAAATAACATACAAATAAATGTAATTGTCATTAGTTGTTGTTACAGTAACTGATCAAAATGTTGGAGGTTACAAAGCAGTTACATACAAATCTATTATTTTCCATAAAAAGTTGGTATTGAATAGCATTTAGCAGTTATCTCTTTACCCATAAAGACCCAAAGCTTCACTGGCGACCAAAATCTTTTAGAGATATAAAAAGTTAAATACCTGTTCATCCATTTATCCTATCAGTCCATGTAAATAATTGGTGTAAAATAAAGTTTGTCATCTTTTCATGGTCATCAGATATGACCCATTTGGACGTTCAGAGGCTCTGTAGTTAACGTGGAAACACCATCATCTTCTACAACATTGATTCACCAGTAAAACCCATGGAGTTGGAGCAATGACAGTGGATGGACACACTGGGTTCATGTTCAGTTAATGATAGATTTGACTGAAAAAGTCACTTGTTCTTCTGTTTTTGTTTTTGATATAATACCCATCAACTTTAATCTGAGCTTTAATGAACATCTACATGATCAGTGAATTAAATATAGGAAAATACCTGATTTTCACTGAAGAATGCAAAATACTGAGCATAATTTTAGAATAAACGGTGGTAAATCACTTAAGGAAAATTAAAAATAGAGGAAAAAAAATCATTTGGGAACTGCCACAAAAATAGTGTTGGGTCTTTATGGGTTAAGCTCAGTTGCCCCTGGTACCTAAGGTAGCTCCAGTTCCATCTTTCCATCTGCGTTGCCATGGTGATGCTAAATGACGGCTGTAGCAATACATGTTATACATCCACATAACCAGAAGAATATCCGCTAAAAGCTCAACAAAACCAACTGTCAGACAACAGAACACACTCCAAACAGCAAGCACTACAATGGAAATATGTTTAACAAGTTAACAGTCTGAGACCAGCATATGTCATGAATAATTCAATAAAACAGACCAATGTGACAAACTTTGCAGCTAGCACTAAGCTAACACTTAGCAGTTCCAACAGTATTATTTCTCTATTACTAAACTCACTGCATTTGATAAAGAAGGGCAAAAAATAAAGGTCTCATTATGAAGCAATGACTAAGTATTTTATCTTAGCTTTACTTTTACGATCATAACTTGGGTTTTATATGAATTAAAGCTTCTGCTATCAGTAATTCATTGTTTGGTGTTATGTTGAAATGATTTCCCCTGGAAACAAATGACCCAGGGCACAGCTGGCTCAGATATTATCTATGCTTGTAAGACTTTTAAGCTTTGTTTCCCATTTATCAGTAGGGTAATCGCTTGTATTAGGCTTCATTACAGATTAAATGTTCATCAGGATGACAAATCATCTGTAAAACTATTACATTTCCAAAATAACCTTCCCAATGCTTGACATACAGTACATCATGAGAAATCTAACATGCTGATGTAGAAGTCTTGCTGTAAATTATATAAATATATTTAACATTACTTTATATTTACAGGTTACATCTTCATTAGGTAAAACATCTCGTCTGTCCTGGTTTATATTTCAGCTGACAACTTCAAGTACAATATCAGCATTAATGATCAAGAACCACCAAAAACTGAGGTTAATCCAATTTTTAACTAGACATTTTTTATCCAGACTCTTTACTCTTATATCTAATGGCCTTTTGAATATTTAATCAGTACTTTTCTAAGCTTACACTTTAGAATTGCACACGTTCTTTTGTGTCATTTTTCCATTTATCCACCTTCCGTCTGATATCTATTATATCAGGATGCAAAGTTCATGGTAGTATAATCTAAGTATTACATTTATATTAAAACTTGATCCAATAATTAGTGAATTACTGGTCAATTAAATGCTTATCACTATAAATAAAGACATTTGCAAGTTAATAACCCTTTATAAGAAATATCAGCCTGACTAAAACCTTATGAAGTGGCTGTAATATAATAATAATAATAATAATAATAATAATAATAATAATAATAATAATAATAATAATAATAATAATAATAATACATAGTAATTGAAGAGGTAATAGTTCAGGGATATTTTTGAGACACAAAACACAAATTTAGTGTCTCTCTAGGACTCAAATCTACAAAAATACATATACAATCTAACATGTACTTTTCTGACTGACTTCTGAAGTTACATTCACTTATGAATTGAGTGTCAAAATATGAGGGAATGTCATGTTAATCACAGCTAAAAATGAAGTGTTGTAATCTCCATGAAATGCACATTTAGCAGTATCTTGTACTGCATTTGATTAATCCTAACCAGCATCTAATCAGGTGTTTTCTGTTGTGAAATTCTGTCAACCAATGTGCCCCATGGTACCTAATTTTGGAAAAAAAACAATAATGGTGTAATACAGTGGTCATCAGAGATATGTAGTTTTTCTTTTTTAAAAAACTGTTTCATTTTACACATATGATGTCTGTCAATTTAGAGGGTAATTTTACAAGCCATGAAAGCTGCAATTCATGTAAATGACAGCGCAAAAACATGTAGTTTTGTGCAAAAATGAATGCTAAATGAACTCTTGTGACGTATGATACGTCACCAAAATCAAAATGGGTGCTGCCGGGGCAAATTTTACCTTAATCTTTGAGAACGGGGTCAAAAAATATTAAAAGAGGTGAAAATGGCTAAAAACTTAGTCATGTTGAAGCTGCAGAGACATCTTCAGTGACTCGGAACAGACCATGAAAAGAAACAGTTACAACAATGTCTCTCTGACATTCAGGTGTATAGTCCTTATATCTACTTAAACCAGGGGTCTCAAACATGCGGCCTGGGGGCCAAATGTGGCCCGCCAAAGATTCCAATCTGGCCCCTGGGATGCAAAGTGCAAAAGTTCCACAGTCAAGGCTGTCAAACTTGTTTTAGTTCAGGTTCCACATACAGAACAATATGATCTCAAGTTAAGTAATAGCATAATAACCTACAAAAAAGAAAAAAAAAAGACTCCATATTTTCTTCTCGGTTTGATGTGATAATAATGACAGCTTCATATTTTTATCTTTGTTTTAGTGCAAAAAATAACATTAAATTATGAAATTATTTACATTTACAAACTATCCTGTTACAATAAAATGTGAATAATCTGAACAAATATGAACAACCTGAAATGTCTAAAGAAAATGAAGCACAATTTTAACAATTTTCTGAGTTTAGTGTCTGTAGATCTGATCCATAATGCACATGTATAAATGATAAGTTGAGGCTTAATATTGTTAAAATTGCACCTATTTTTCTTAAGAAATTTCAGTTTTTTCAGGTTATTCACAACTTTTTTGTTTGGATAGTTTATAAAAGTAAGTATTTTCATAATTTAATGGGTTTTTTTGCACTAAAAACAAAGACAAAAATTCTGAGTTGTCATTATTTATAGGTTATTATGCTCTTATTTTACTGTTCCGGCCCACTGGAGATCAAATCGGGCTGAATGTGGCCCAAAGAAAAGAAAATGAATTTGAGACCCCTGACTTAAACAGTTAAATCACAAATTGCAACTTTCTTGACTTGTAAAATTATATATTAAATAAACAAACAACCTTTATGTAAATGATAGAATAATTGAAAGTAGATAAAAAAAAAAAAAAAAACTGGTTTCCCTCCACTGAGTATAATAAAAAAAAAACAGTTTAGTTCCATAGGGCATAACCAAAAGGGGCTGATCATTGACTTTCTATTAGTATAGAAAGTTAAACTTTAACCTTTATTTAATTTGACTGTTATGTGTATTCTCCTCACATTATCTATTTTTATTGTTTCAAATAAAAAAGAACATGCTGAATAAAAATGCTCATACAGAATCAGGCATTAATAAGTGCTTTGTAATGACAGAGACCCAGTGTGTGTCGCTAATGTTTGCACAGATAAGCCACTAATGGAGAACATGTACCTTAAATATAAAGTGTTACCACTGCATGAATGCATCCCATGCTCACTGTCTTTCTGTAGAAAACAACACCATCCATCCACACTTATACCATCAACATCATTTGTGAAGTTATTATTATACTTCTGACACCTTGTTGACAGACCAACTCATAGAGAGGCGCTCATGGTTGGGGCGGTAAACGATTAGCTGTTGTTGTTTGCTCATTATGGAATGACAAAGCTTAGCGACAACAGGTGAGGGATTGTGAAAATCCAATGCAACAGGCGGCCATCGTGTATTTTGGATTGCCGTCACTCGAGACTCTGTCTGTTTCCATCTCCAGATTTAGGCTGAGACTATTCTTACCAGTTGACCTCTGACCCCGCTGCTGTTCCAGACTGAAGGCATGGATGATGAATATGTCATGTACGCATATATGGGTCACACATGCTATACTATGTGTGTCAAAGGTGACAGTTTCCATGTTTTTTCTTTATTTTTCAGTGTTTTCCCATTAGCCACATGTATATCCACTTAAATATATACAGAGGTGGAAAAAAATTTCTGGACACCCCATGCCTTTGTGATATATTGCATTAAGATTATTATAGTTTTATAGTATTATTCCATTCTCCAAACCACATGCTCCATTCTGCACGTGCTCTGTTCTGTCGAGGTCAAAACTGAATGTTTCAGCAAAATAATGAAACACATCCACGTCATGACATGCTGAAATTTAAAATTCAGTTTTGTTATTTTTTCTTGTTAACAATAAAACAAAAGAAAAAAAAAATGCCTTTGTGTCTGTCTAATGCAGCCACTATTAAAACATCCCCTGTAAATATTTCATGATAATATTTGTGCTTGTGTAAAAGATTATTTTTCCCACTTCTGTAGATCTACAGTGTTTTTTCAACTAAACTAAACGATTTGAAACTAAACTAAGCTAAACTAAAATATCTGAAACTAAACTAAACTAAACTAAACTAAATGATTTGAAACTAAACTAAACTAAATGATTTGAAACTAAACTAAACGATTTGAAACTAAACTATACTAAACTAACCTAACCAAACTAAACTAAACTAAATTATTTGAAACTAAACTAAACGATTTGAAACGAAACGAAACTAAAGTAAACTAAACTAAATTAAACTAAAGTATTTGAAACTAAACCAAACTAAACTTAATTATTTGAAACTAAACTAAATGATTTGAAACAAAACAAAACAAAACTAAACTAAATTATTTGAAACTAAACTAAACGATTTGAAACTAAATTAAACTAAACTAAACTAAACTAAACTAAACTAAATAAATCTTTAAAAAAAAAAAGGTATCTGAAAAAACTGTTCCATCATGCTGTTTCTAATCAAGGCAATTATTTAAAGCAGTGTTTTTCAACCTTGGGGTCAGGACCCCACATGGGGTCACCTGGAATTCAAATGGGGCCGCCTGAAATTTCTAGTACTTGATAAAAATAAAAATAAACTTACTAATAAAAAATATATGGTGAGTTGGCAGAGACAATTCCAATATAAAAAAGACATGACAAACTGTGAAGCTGAAACTAAAGCACTGTAGTACTGTTTATCTGTTAAATGTTCATTGTGGTCGGTTTCAGATGCTGCAGCTCTTTCATAATTCATAGTTTGAGTTCTTGTTTGTTCAGTATTAATTGTCAGCCTTGTAAATCTAAGCTGGACTGACTGTACATATTCTGACCAAGGAAAATAAAATTCTCACTTTGTGCAGTAATCTACGCCTGGATTTACTACCTCTGTCCATAATAATATACATTATGTAGACTAAATGTCATCTAAAATTAACGTTTATTTGCAACATAGTATAGCAAACTATTACATGATTAAAACCAAAATAATTTTAGCAAAATTTCACAATGTCTCTGTTTTGAATGTCTGGGGTCATCAGAAATTTGTGACGTTAAAATGGGGTCACACGCCAAAAAAGGTTGAAAACCACTGATTTAAAGTAAAAAAGCCAATACTTTTACTTTCCTGTGTCTAAAGAGGATATGAAATATAATGTGCATTATATCAAGCATAGTTTACAACAAAATAATTAATTCAAGAGCCCAGCATGTGTCAGACTCTTGTTCAAATCTTACATCAATATTTTTATTCAAAAAGCATTCATACGATTATTTTCCGCCTTTGTGCAGAGTCAGTAACTGATGGTATAGTCAAAGGAAAGTAAACACAACCTATGCTGTAGACCCTCTTGTCAGTTCCTCCTCCGCCCTACTAAGAACAAGGTTATCAAGATATGGAGAGAGCTGGAGGAAACTTGGACTCTTAGCACCATATTCATCGCCCCGTCTCAACTATAGTTACAACATCTCCAAGAGCAGTTGTGGTGGAGGAGTGACCTAACAAACGCAGGAAGAGGGATATCTACAAGACCCCTCACCCGAGACAAGAAATAAACGCAGACATGAGGATAGACGGGTTGTGTGTGTGTTGCACATGCCTGTGTGTGAACAGATGGACTTTGTCTTGTGTATATGTTTTAGGTGTGTTTGATGACTGAAGAAAGGCAAGGGGTGCATATGCACTCAAGTGGCCGCTATACACCCCTGAAACCGAACAATGGACCACATCATTCATCAGGTCCAGCAGATGAAATACATGCAACATGCAGTCACAGTGAGGGCAACTTCCATCCAAACCCTCCCAAAAAATATTGAATGATTAAAGTTAATTGGAGTTAATTTCAACATAAACACATAAAATCAGGAATCTTGGTTATATTTGAAGTGGCCAAAGTGTTTTCTGTCCTGTAGACTTTATGAGGGAAATACTTTATGACTTCCTTCATGTCTTGGTTATTGTTCAAGTGGTTCAGCTTCATTCGAGGAAACAGCACCGTAGATAATGAATCATTTCTCACACTCGGCGAGAAACTGTGGGAGAAACTCATATGGACGTCTGGCAGTAGACGGTTGAGCATGTGTGCCAGCACTCCTATCGTAGATAACATTGTGTCGGGCGGCTGGCTGACTGAGGGGACCTGGAGGCATGAAATCATCCTGTGGCAGGCCATGAGTTTCCCTGATAGAGACACAGAGGGTGTTACCCTCCTCTCAAACCTTCTGAACCACCGTCCAGCCCTCAGAGCAGCATTTCCTGTCTTGAGCAACAGTCTTTCCTCTTACACTGCATTTCTAAGCAACCTTAGTCACCTTTATAACTTAATCAAAAGTCACATTGTGTTCATCCACTTTTTGTTTGGTTTTCTCAAGAGTTTTCAAGCCCATTATCAACCTCTTAGTGATTCACAAAGCTCCACTGAAGAATGTTTATAGTAGTTTAGCACAGGGCAACAACTTAAAGCAGCTCTCAGTCTGTAGTATTTCTACTTTAAAATACAAAAAACAAGTGGTGCCAAGCACAACAAACCCCACCCCTCGCATGTATTGTAGCTTATTTTGGCATCGATCCAGCTGATGTCATCATGTGTATGTATGTGCTGATGTCAGCATATCAATTGCCCCTATATATGTGCCAAGTTTGAAGTAAGCTGAAACAAAATTGATGTTTTTATAGATATGTGAAATTCTGCCCATTATAAGTAAATGGAAGAAAAAAAGGTTTTAAAAATTTATAAAACATTTGAACTTTGACCTGCTTTTCCCGAAATGTAATGACATCTATTCTGGGTCACTGACAACTATATAAACCCAGAATTCAACCAATTGTTTTGCTGCTAAAGTGTTTAACAAACAGACAAACCCAACCAAAAACAATACCCCTTGCCTCCCCTTTGGGGGGCGGGGTAAAAAAAAGTGCCTTTAGAGTGTTTAGAAAAAAGACTTATAATATTATGTTAAAGATGATATTGGATTGCATTGCAGAGATGTGAACTGAATTTATCCACAGCCACAGGTCAATGTGTGACTGTGAATGTATGTGGCCACTAGAGGGAGCAGTGAGTCATGTTTCTGATCTGAGTAGAGGATGAGACCCCTGAGAAACAACTTTCAGAGAAGAAAGACAAGGACAAAGTGCAAAAATAAACATAATATATAGTATATAGGTACTGTTGTTGTTTTCATTACTGGACACAACTCTAAATGAAAAGACTGGAGTTTGATGCTGAAAATGCAGTTTTTTCTACACTGGTGAAATCATTATGAGGCTATTGAAAGTATAAAGTTATTATGTGATGTTATTATCTTTGCTAAATTGGCTGTTAGTTGATCCACAGTTCAAACTAAACTGTGATAGTTCTGACCTTGTTTGGGCGATTTTAAACAGATCTTTAGTGCAGCTATTGACAACACAAATCATACAGAACACACAGGTGATTTGTAGTTTCACTGTGGCTGTGATTGAGGAAGAAAACACCACTGCCAATGTGTTATACAGCATGGCAGTGACAGTGAAGGCCTCACGCCTTTCACATCAGCCAAATCTTCAATACTGTCTCAGCATTCATTGGTATGAAGTCCACTATTTCCCAAAGGAACTTCATTTTTAAAAACCGCCATCAAATAAATTTAAAGCAGTTACAGGAATATCAGGTTAAATCGTATTTATTAGAGGCACCTGTACAAACAGGATGCAGTGACCAGTAACCAGGATACTACTGTGTCAAGTGTACAGGGATATGAAAAACAGATTTCTTTGTGTTCTGTGTAAACACCATAAAATAAGACACCAGATGAGCCTCATAACTGGGACACTACTGAACATGTAAACAACCATGTATCAAATATTATGTATGACAGGAGTTTAATTACCCAGCACTAAAAGTTGCCATCATCTTTACAAAGGGTTACCCTCATTGCTTTTGGTTTTATGATGTCTAACTGTAACGCTTTACTTCATTTACATCATTTTCAGCCACAGCAGATAATCTCACTGTTTTATCACACAACTGGCAAAAAAGAGAGAATTTAGCAGAAATAGTCAGATATTTACCCTGGAGATTAATGGAACTATATATTTTAACAAGCAATCTGGAGCATATCCTTTAAACACTGAGATGTATTGGGATTTAACTGCACAAATGCAACCTAATATTTTAATATTGTTCAGTATGATATAATAATGTGAAAATAACAACATTATGATTCCATTCCACTTCTCATTCAGTGTTATCGTATGTTACTCTTACATGCTGTTTCAATCCCAGATTGAACAAATCTATCACAGACTCTAATGGGAGACTTCAACATTTTTAGTGACATATTCAAGGACTTAGAGCAGGGGTGTCAAACTTATTTTAGTTCAGGAGCCAGACAGAGATCTCATAGATCTCAAGTGGGACAGACTAGTGAAATAATAGCATAATAACTAATAAATAATGACAACCCCAAATGTGTCTGTCTTAGAGAAAAAATAAGTACAATTACATTATGAAAATGTTTACCTTTACAAACTATCCTTTCACAAAAAATGTGAATAACCTGAACAACCTAAAATTTTAAGAGAAAAATAAACATAATTTTAACAAATTTTACTGCTTCAGCTTATCTTTGACATGTATGCATTAAAATTTACAGCTCACAGTGGATCCACAAAGGTAGGAAACATTTAGTAACAGGCATTTGGAAATGAAACATATAGTATTTAACTTTATGATCAAAACAACTTATAAAGACTCAACAGAAGTCATTCCATAAACATGGCAACGAACATAAATATCACGTTGATTTACATTATTATTATAATATATTACCGAAGGGAGTAGGTTTGATTCTGACATTGGTGGGGGCACAAAAGTGCTCCAAGGCAGCACTCCTGAAAGGTGATGTTTTTTTGCATTTGTGATTATAATTTCATGTCATGTAGAGCTGATCAAACAGGCAAACAATCATACTCAGTCGGTTCTAGCCATTTTGGCACCCTAGGTGAGATAAGAATTTGGTGCCCCCCCCCCAAAAAAAAAAACACACACATGCACACACACACACACACACACACACACACACATATAGGGGGGCATACAAGAAGCATGAGAGGAGATGCACAAAGTAGCCAACAGTAAACCACATAGAAACATAACTACATCAGATAGAAACATATATAAACCACATAGAAACATATATCAAACAGCCAACTAGCTGTAAATCAGATATAAAGATATATAAACCACATAGAAACATATATAACCCAGTTCAGCAGCAGTAAACCACACACCTTAGCAGATATCGCATATCTTAATCATCTACAGTTCCATTATTAGCCAACTTTGCATCATTTCAGTTCAGCTAGCTGTTGCTAGCAACATAAACGTTTTTTTAACATTATAAAAAGTTACATACCTCTATAATTGGATAACTTTTCTGCCTCCTCTTCTCTCCTCTTCTAAACTGTGCAGCTAAGGCCTTGGGAGGCCTTTTCATGGTGATAAACTCTCCAACCTTCACCTGGATGTTTAGTTCTACACCTGTCTGACTGTCATTCAGCTCCACTCTGTCTCTGTCACTCACACACACACACACACACACACACACACACACACACACACACACACACACACACACACACACAGTGAGCACCGGTCTGGGAGAGCTCACCTGAGAAATTACGGGGGGGGGGGGGTTGTTGTTTTGGTTTGGTTTGGTTTTTTCTCTCATTTCTTTTTTTTTTTCTTTTTTTTTTTTTTAAGACAATTAATGAGAAATTATCATGTTATCAGTTATCAGCCTATGCCATGAACCGGCCCTGCACGCACAGACATGCATACACACGTATGCAGGCAAACAGACACATGTACAAATGTAAATGTAAATGACACCTCTGATATTCAAATCCATCTAGCTGATGTGACCCAGGCACAACAAATGCAACTTGACAACTTACATTAATACGAACTGCCTAGTGTCCAATCCAACTTTTTTCTTTTTTTTTTTCCTGTCCTGTCCAACTAGTGGATAACTGTTGCTTTTACAAGTAGATGGAGTAACAGTGGGGACGGCCAATCACATGTACGATAGCAAAACCACAGAGCCAATCGGAGAGTGACAATTAGATTAGAGGCGGGACTTCTAGCAGAGACAGACTATTAACCCTTTGTGTGCCATAATCATTGACTAAACACTGGACAGCGGTTGGATTGGTAGGGACGAAACAGTAGTGGCTGGATATTGGTAGGGACGTGTCCCTAGCGTCCCCACGCAATTCTGCGCCCCTGATATTACCCCTCTATCCCGTACTAAAATAAAAAATTATTCGGTTTCCTCTTGTGTCCACACATACTGCGACATGTTTCTTTTAAAACTATTCTTCTCTCATTGTAACATCCCTCAAACATCCAGTGTTTTTCATTCACTTGACTCTAGTTGCAGAAAAGGTCTTTCTATTGCAGTTTTGCATGATATATCAATTTCACTACGCCTGAAAAACCACCTCTTGCTAGAGCAAAAACTTTTCATTGAAAAACGCAAATTTTGGGAAAAAAATCGTAATTTTTCCATCAGGCAAATTTTTATGCGCAAGTTATATTCGCACAATTTGAGGGTCAATGGAAAATCGACTGACACCCTTGACTGTTAATGTCTGCTATGTAATTTTGCACTTTGTGAGTTCATCCCATGGGCCAGATTGGAACCTTTGGTGAACCAGTTTTGGAACACTACAATAGAGTAACACTACTATAGTTTCAAAGGAATCAGACTTACTAGATAGCACTACAACAAAGAGAGGGATTTTCCCCAGGAAAAGCCAGAGCTTTGGAGTTTGAAAGAAGTAGGTGAATGAACAGATGCATTATGGGAAGTGTAGGCTCCACCAGTTTTCAGAGCTCAACCTGTCACAAAAGTCAGGATAACACAAGTCAGTCTGGAGGCTGGGTGCATTTGAGGAAGGATGCAGTGAGACTGTGGGAAAGTGGTTCCACCAAACAACACAAAAAATATTATACAATACTAATATGTGGCAGACATGTTCCTTTAACTTCCTGCCTGCCTCCAGTCATTATCTCAACTTCTCAACAGTCATCAAAAACCTCAGTCTTTCTCATCAAGCCTCTCACATCCAGTCACACGCTGCACTTACATCCTCCCTGTGTTAACGCCGCCCGTCTGCCCTCCACCCAACCCTTCTCCATTGTGTTGCATATGGACTCTCCTCTCCCTCCCGTAGAGCCCCGTGTTACACAGAGAGGAAGTTGCCCTTCCACTTCTTTCTTCCTTGACTGGTGAGAACAATTCATGCCTCGTCTCTCACCCTCGTCTCTCTCTCCTCAACCCAGACTACATGTAGATGCCAGGTGAGCTGGTTTCCTGGGGCGGGACCTGGTTGTATACGTGAACATGTCCAAAAACCCACTCTCTGGTCTCACACTTGCTCTGAATCCAATAAAAAAATATTTAGCACAGTGTGGAAAATGCAAATAAAAAAATAAAAGCAGTGTTATTTACTTATATTTGTATTTCATTGCAGATTGTTTCATATTTTGTACACTTATGTGTACTTGTGTAAAATATTTCTGCTGAAATTTGTTTCATTCCTGGCATATGGGCTGTAACACATTCAACACAAAGTTGAGGCAGTAGCAGATCAGGGCTCAAAGACCCAAACAGCCACTGGCAACAAAAAGCATCTACTGATCTAAAATGTTGAATAAAAACTTCATTCACTATGTATGTTGTTGTTGTTGTTGTTGTTTTTACAACTGGAGATGTTGAAGATTGAGCTTGTTTTAACATTTTATCCACTATTGTAGAGTTTAATCTACAGCAACACATCATGTAAAATCATCAAACTATGTGTGTGAGAAACATGCATCTATAAAAAGGCCACTTTTTATGAGCTCGGAAGACAGCCCAGTTTCAGCTAAGTGACTGCATTTTCCAGCTCAACCAAGAAGTTTTAGTTGAAGGAGGGACATTTTCTCAACCCATAAAGAGGCATTTCATCCTTCAGTTTATAACAAAAATTCTCATGCACAGGAAAGCAATGAAAACCTGTAATCTGAACAGTATAAAGCTGTCAGACAAATGTGGTAGATTAAAAAGTTTTGGTGTTTGCTGAGCTACAGTGGATCATAAGATGATGCACAAAACAGAAATATTCAAATAAAGTAGAAGATGAGATGAGATGAGATAAGACTTTATTGACAACAGCAACATACAACACACCAGTGCAAAAGACATGTAGACAAAAAAGTGAGAGTGAAAATATAAAGGAAAATGAGGAATTTGGTATTTATAGAAATATATATTTATTTAAATAGAGAATTTAGAATTAAACATTCTAAAAATTTAAATGGTACTTACGTATTTACAAGTACTAGAAGTACTAATAGAACACCCCTATCTGACATAAAAACATAGAAGATGCTTAGAAAGTAGTTCAGCAGCTTTGTAATGGAATATGATTTTCAGCATGTTTCTATGACCATTCCCACTTTGTGGTACGAGGTAATTGTGAGCATAACAACTGTAGACAATTACAAATATTTCCAGTATTTTTGTAATGTATAATAAAGGTTCTGACAGTAAAAATGACCCATGCAAAGGTGACTCTGGTCAAATACAACAGACAAAAAGGGCCATTCTAAAACAAGTTATTAAAAAAAAAAATAAATAAATAAATCAAATGCAAATAGTGAAATGATATACGATAGAGGTGTTATTCTGAAAGGAGGAAATTTAGTGAGTATGAGCAGATTATTCAAGAATCTTGTGGCTCTGACATAAAAAGCTGCAGATAAAGTAATAAAGACTTCAGTTGTTAATGTTAAAATGGTCAAACTGGTAAAAGTGATTTGAGATTGTTCCAAATAAAATCTTGGAGGTACATCAGATCTACTGTATCTGAAACCAGACTCAGATCCACCCATCCAAACATAAGCAAAGGACAATAGTGGCCCCTTTAATAACCAAACCCCTCCACAGACACAGGGTGGTGTTCTGGTGTTATAACAGGACATGGAAGGGGAAACCTTAAGCACAAATGCAGGTAGTGAGTCCAAACAGTCTAATCTTCTCAGCATTTAAACACACTTGTCTCTTCTGTAATCTTACCAGCAATCAATCTGTATTTAACTCTCTAACAAACTGTCGTACAATAGCCGGCGAAAAATATTTACTGAGGAGCAAACTTTAATTTTCGAGCTTTATACTTTTCCTTCAACGGTGACGCATTTTTCTTTCTTAGGTTTTATAAGTGTTTTTATGTGCTTGTTCCCGCAGTGAAGTGTGTTTAACAGGGCTGGTGCTGCATTTCCAAGCACCACATGACCCCCATCCTACAAGGCTATCGTCTGAGAGTGTAATCGAGCACAGACGGGACAGTGGACAGGTCCAAATTCAACAAATCTGACCTCACAAACACAATGGTAGAACTCAAGTCCAGCTGGGCGACAAGACCTCAGCCCTCAAAAACACAATGATATGGCCCAGGACCAGATGTGAGACATGCTGTCTGTCAAACCCTAAAGTGTGTGTGCAACGTGTATGTATAATGTGTAGGAGAATATAATTGAAATCTAAATGGTTTGTGATGTAACATAAGATCACCAGGTTGAGCTCTTATCAATCTTCTCACCAGTTTCCGCTCAACCTACTGGCCATTTAGAGTGTCGCCGTTGTTTATCTTTGTGAATTTTGGATGGATTTTCACCATCGCAGGAAAGCAACAAGGAAAGTTCTCAGAGGAAATGAGAAATTACTGGAGAAGAAAGTTCACACTTACACAAACCGCTGGCATCTTGACGTCTGTACCTCCACGCAAAACAAAAGAAGGGTCTCTAAACAGATGACTCATGGGAAAAAAAAAAGAAAAAACCGTACAAAGAGAACACCTAAGGCTTTGTCATTTAAAGGCAGTAGGTCATGAAAACACAAAGAGAAATGATGGGGACTCACATATGAGCACAAATATGTATGGAGTTATGTTTGCACGCTAAACAAACTAGTGTTTAGAAACAAGTGCATCTCTGTCTTTAAGCATAAGCCTTGTGCCATTGAGGTCTTAGTGTTGTGCTATGTCATGGGACTCAGCACTGCCCTCAGGTCATGTTGTATCTGTGAAGGGCATCGCTGATACCATCGCTTTAAACCCGCTGTGAAAGCCTCCTTTCTGTGCACATGAAACTATGTATGACACAGACGATTCATGTGATTAAAATAGTGAAAGAGAAAAAGGACACAGACACACAATGAGCTAAACAGTATTAACATTTTGACAGGATACTAGAGGGTTTAAGAACAGAAGAGCAGAACAGAATACAATAGAATTTCTTAAAATGTATGTTTGATGGTGTCTCTACATACTGGAAATATAATTTGTTTTAATCAAATACAAAGATTTTAATTACTGTCACCAGTATTTCTGTGTAATTTATAGCAGTTTCTTGAATTTAACAAAAATGAATGCAGTGTTAGGTACCTTTAATTTTATTCTTTACCCAAGTATGTTTTACAAGTTGAATTAATTGAAATGTTACCAGGCTAAGAGCTAACAGCAGCTAACTTCAACTATTTCAGTGATGTATGAGCAGTTAATATTAGCCAGCAAGCTAACAGAAGCTAACTGCAGTGACTTTGCTAGAAAGCTAAAGGTAGCCATCAGCTGCTAATATTTGGCAAAAAAAATAAAAAAAAATAACAGCAGCTGACATTAGTTATCAAAGAAACACAAACTAACAGGCTAACAAACTGACGTGCAAACTTGAGCTGTGAAAATAACAGCATCTGAGATTAGCTGAAGTAAGAACAGCAAACGTTAGCTCATGAGCTAAACATTAGCAGCATCTAGCTAATATTAGCTAGCAAGGTAACAAAAGACCTGACAATTTAGTCTGAGTCAAAGGGGAAATGATGAAAAATAACTGAAGGTATTTTAAAACCCTTAAAGATTCTTGGTTAAGGCTCCAGTTTTGATTAACCCTCTAACTACAAAATATAGCATCTATGTACTATGTAAAATAGAAAAGAATAGCATTGAAAGTGTTCACAGAATGCTTATAAAGAATATAATATAATATAATATAATATAATATAATATAATATAATATAATATAATATAATGTACAGGCTGGGGAAGCAAAATTTACAATGAACATTTAGTTGTTTTTTCTCAGCAGGCACTACGTCAATTGTTTTGAAACCAAACATATATTGATGTCATAATCATACCTAACACTATTATCCATACTTTTTCAGAAACTTTTGCCCATATGAGTAATCAGGAAAGCAAACATCAAAGAGTGTGTGATTTGCTGAATGCACTCGTCACACCAAAGGAGATTTCAAAAATAGTCGGAGTGTCCATAAAGACAGTTTATAATGTAAAGAAGAGAATGACTATGAGCAAAACTATTACGAGAAAGTCTAGAAGATACTATTAAAGAAGAATGGGAGAAGTTGTCACCCGAATATTTGAGGAACACTTGCGCAAGTTTCAGGAAGCGTGTGAAGGCAGTTATTGAGAAAGAAGGAGGACACATAGAATAAAAATATTTTCTATTATGTCAATTTTCTTGTGGCAAATAAATTCTCATGACTTTCAATAAACTAATTGGTCATACACTGTTTTTCAATCCCTGCCTCAAAGTATTGTAAATTTTGCTTCCCCACCCTTTAATATAATATAATATAATATAATGTAATGTAATATAATATAATATAATATAATATAATATAATATAATATAATATAATATAATACAGTATAATATAATATAATATAATATAATGCCACACTGAAGAAGTTAAAAAAAAACAAACAACTTTGTATTTTCTATAAAGAGGCTTGGTAGGTGAATTGAAAAAGATATTTGGTGCATCACATACTTCAGTCTTTCCATTTGCTGTTCTTACATTGAATTCCATCCTGTAAAAGACTCAGAATAATTACTTTAAGTGTCTGTGGCTCCAAGCAGAAATCAGCTGGTTAAAGGATGCCCCATGTCAGCTTCAACAGATTATTTATATCAGGTTGAAGATGGCTGCATTCTCTGACCTAAGTGTTTTTGGATGTGAGAGGCCTTTATGATCTTTAACAGCTGAGGTAAAGTGAATCAGAAGTTAATCATTCTGTCTATGAGACCAAACCCTTCTTATTCCCCTATACCTTCCTGTGGTTATCAACAGCAAGTTAGAGTAAGCCTTAGATTTGGTGTTGAACTTGAACAGATCTGATTATTACAGATTTCTTTGTGTTGTGAGTATTGGTAGACCAGCGGGGGATTTTAACTGTGGAATTATTTCACTCGTGTACATATCTGAGTTAGGTTACATATGCTTCATTTGAGTATTAACATTTTATGTAACTTCGTGACAGCTTTAACTACTTTCCAGATTTTCTCCTGTCCTGTGAATATCATTTATCTCCATACAAGTTCATTGTGGATGTTTGTGATGTGTTCATATATTCTCCTGCTTCTTACGCTAAATAATTTTTTTGGGGGGTGAGAAAAGCTCAAAACAAAGCTGCTTTTCTGTGCTCATGACAAGTTTGATATTTTAGACTTATAGATTATGATGCATTATTGTAACTTGAACTGCACTAAAGTATAGAAAGTAGTTCATATCAGCCCTACATTAAACCTTTTGAGCAGTAAAATAAAACATACACATTCATACAAGAATAATCACATATAGCTAATAAGACCTACTGACCAGGACCTTTTTACTGCACAGTGACTACTTCAATGTTTTATTTTTAAGTGCACATTGCTGTTTAGACTCACATACTTAACTTAAGGGTATGAATGCAGAGGTAACAAAGTAATTCTACAATGCGGTAAAAGTCATAATGAAGACCATTTTTCCATTTGCTTCACTGATAAATGAGCTGCAGTCTGCACCCTTGTATCTTGTCTCTGTCATAGAGTACATTATGGTTGATTCTGCTTTCTAACAGTCATTTCCATTCAAACTGCAGCTATTCCTGCTGAGCATTTGCACTGAGAAGCAAGGTTATAATAGTTTTGGGTTTTTCATTATAGTTTAGTTTTATTTAGTTTTGACTTTTTTTTCTCCAATTCAGTTAGTTTTAATTCGTTTTTAGAGCAGGTTTGCTAGTTTTTATTAGTTTTAGTTTTTTTCTAAATGCTTAGTTTTAGTTTAGTTTTAGTTTTTTCATTATCTTTTATCTTCTTCGCCGTCGTATTCAAATAAATCCCAGACAGGACCCTGCTGCTTTCTCCCAACTTTAGTCTCCATGTTTCCAGGTAGAGTGGGGACCAGAAGACGACTGGAAACCACAAGCGATGGACCGTGAAGTACTGTAGGGTGCTGCTAGCTAAAATTGCTAGAGCGAAAGAAATCGCTTTCGTATCAATCCGACATTGACAAAAATGAAAACGAAGGGAATTTTATCCATAATTTTTATACGTTTTAGTTAGTTTTGTAAACACACAATACAGTTTTAGTTAGTAATTTTTTCTTTTAATTTTAGTTTTTATTTATTTCAGTTAACAAAAATGTTTTTACAATTCTTGTTTTCGTCATTTCGTTAGTTTTCGTTAACGATAATAACCTTGCTGAGAAGATGAAAATAGACTGACCATGTTCTTCAGTAGAGACATGATGTAGCCAGAAGGCAAGAAGCACAGTGGCTGATAACAGAACACAAAACTAGTTTGTAAGTAGCATCAAGTGTGCATGACTTTTCATAACTTTGTTTAAAAAAAGCTTTATTTTGAGTAGAAATATGCTCCTCTTAAAAAGTGTTTTTCCTGAGGGAGTGGATGGATGTTCATTGTGTGCAGGCCAAATTAAACGTCCTCCCTTCCAGCATGTGTCAGAGTCACATAATGCATATTGTTAAGTATAGATGTGTACATGTATCACATTGATAAGGTCGTTAGAAGAGTAAGATTTCAGTTACTTCCTGTCTTTCAAAGGCTCTGTGAGCAGGAAGCGCGTGGCACCATCGCGCCGTAGGCAGATCGCCGCACGATATGTTTGTTAGCGTGTTAACGTTCTGATTAACGGCCAGTTGGTGCTCTGCTTTGGTGTTCTAATCTGACCTCACGCCTCACTGCACGTGCTCAATAGGGTCCGCACCCTACATCATGACATCATGTCTTTGTGTGAAATCCCAGTGCCATTCACGAGCCCACCGTAGGGCTTAGCATGCAAGCGTCCACTATACCAACACACAGCTCTTTAAAGGGAGTCCCCTGGTCCCCCAGCTCAGTGGATACACCCTGATGCCTCAACAGAGATCTGAACATGGCCGCTGCCCTCCGAACCGTCCAGGGCCCGAGAGGAGAGGAGCGGAGAGGGAGGATTTGGGCTTTCTGTTGGGGACATTTTTAAGAGTATAAGAAGATATCACTTCTCCTGGACACATGGAGACTAGTTGCAGCTATCCAAAGAGCTAATGCACACACTGATTTCCCAGGATGCCTTATCATTCAGAGAGAAACAATAGCAAATGATTTGGGGACATTTAACATGGAAAGATAGAGCCTCACTCTGGTTTTTGTTTTCTGAGATTACATTATCCATTTGTGAAAAGTTGTGGGATCAGAGGTGCTCAGTGTGGAACCAGCAGATCAGGGAGCAGACATCAGGAGGTGGGCTTTGTAGTTCACCAGCCCAGTGATGTCACTTAGGACCACGTTCCCTATTGGCCGAGAGACAGTGAGGGCTGGACAAAACGGGATGGGAAGAGTGAAGATATAGCCATAAATGGAGTGATGACTTTTACTCAGTATTTCATTATTTTGACGACAGTTTAAAAAGCGATAAGGGGCCTTGTGTGGGATGTTGTGACCTTTGACCTCAAATGAAGATCAATAAAGTGACAAAAAAAAAAAAAATTATACGTTTTTAATAAGTTCTAAATTATTTTCTGTGGATAAACTGGGACTAATTCGATTTTTTTGTTTGTTAACTGTACTGGTTCACATGTTTCTGATTTTTACTGAATCTAGTTTTAGATATTACAATATTTTCAATAAATAATTAAATCTAAATGTTTAGGGTGAAGGCATTCTTTATCAATCTGTGTAAATTCCAGCTTTGGTCTTACATTAATTTCTGCTCTTTTTGTCTGTTAAAGTAAAAGGTAAACTCTCTTAAAGGTGGAGTAAATTATATAACAATTACATCAATTACATTTATTATTATTATTCGCAGAAATTGAAGAAAACCTCATAGTTCAAACTTCTTCTCCATGTGGGACATAATTGTTGCTCCTGAAGATACTCCATGAAGCTATTGTGAACCTGGAAATGAGTTGGATAAGTATAAATAAACAGTTTCTGACCCCATGTAATTGTTTTGTTCCTTCCTTTAATTTGGTCCATCAGCGTTTTAGTGGAAGAGCAAGTTTTCAACAGTTTAGATAAAAGACAAACAAAAGCGTACTTTAAATAAACTTCTCAAAAAGTCCAAGTGTAGGCTATTATCAGGGAATTAAATGTTAGCAGTAAGAAATAACAAAGTCTAACATCCATCAGATACACAATTTTCACATAATAGTTTGGTTTTTCCACCCATATTCGAAGATATGTATATGTTAAAAACATATTCAACTGCTAATAAACTGGAACTGGAAACATTATGAAGATATTTAATGGTTTATGTGACAAGAAAATTGTATTTATCCACTGTGTAACTCACTTTCAGCAACATTTGCACCACAGGTAATAAAAAGCAGCCTTTTTAAAACACCCTTTCAAACATTTTTAAGGTTTTACATGTAGGAAAATTGGTACTCTACATATATGTTTTCATGGATATACTGAAAAATAAATGTAATCTCATATTTAGTTCAAAATGCAGAACATGTCTGTGATTATTTAACATGCAGTCCCTACATTAGTCCTGTCAATGTTTTGATTGCTAAGAAAATAGTTATAATTTGGATAGATATAAAATAGAAATAATCTTAAAGTTTTACAGCAACATGAGCAAAATACAAATATAAGCTAAAAATAAGTTTATTCAATTATTATAAGATAAGTTAAAGTTGCATAAGAATAATAATGTTCATATATTTGCACATAATGAAAAATAACCACAGGCTATTTGCAGTATTAAAGGTACTAATTGTATTTGACAGTTTATCTCCCACTGGGATGTAAAAATAAGATTAGATCAGATACTAAACAAGTTCCTTTGGGCACTTTGGTAGCTTTTCCTCTGTCAAACATCTGCTGCATGATTCAGAGATCAAAGATCGCTGCCGAATGTTTTTCTTCCATGCCGGGAAAGTTTGACTAACCTCTCCATTAGCGGCATTTCAGTGTGCCTATTCACTCAGTAGTTGACATTCTTTACATTCCAGCTAAGTGACACAGAAATGATCATAGAAACACATGAGCACAAAAACATATCGATCAATTTCGTGATGATCTATACCAATTAAAAAAAGAATGAAATGACTGAAAATTAAGCATCAATGTGCAAAAACTGACTGAGAGTAGTAATGTTAAGATGTATACAATCAGTCATAGTTGGCCACAGATTAATAATACAATAAATAGTAGCAATAATGAAGTAACACAATGCATAAACCCGACTTATATGTTTCACACAGAGAATAAAATGAGAAAGAAGCCCTGCAGCTCCTTTTAAAAAATGAAAATGGCATTCTAAGTAGTAAATATAGTCATAATCTGTCATTTTATCTTATTTGAATCATCACTCATGGCTTAAATTGCTCTACCGCTGCTTATTCTGAACAGCTGTATAATCAACAAAGTGCAGCGTTCTTCCACGAGGACATAAACTCTCCTTCCTCTGAGCCTGAGCTGATAGTTTGTCACTGACCGGCCTCACTGCTCTAATGTTTGGCATGGCATTATAGCTGGCGGCACATCAGCTGCCATTGCTTTTTCTTCCACCGTGTCTGTGTTTTTACATACAGTATATATGTGTGAGGATGTTGCACGCATGGAGCTGGACTGCAGTACTGTGGACCCGGTGCCCTGGCCGTACAGTGTCCATGCTGGTGTGGGAGCCTGAGGCCTGCTCCCATACATCCCTGCTCTGGCTCTGTTGATCCTATTGTCTCCTGCGTCACCACACGTCGCCCGGCAAATAAAGGCCGTCTGGCTCCAAGCTTAAATATTGCAGCAAACTAAAAACCAACCATCAGAGCCGATTCATTCACATCTGCTCAGTGGGGCGACAAGGACAGGGCTTTAGGTGGGAAAGAGGGCAGAAAAAAGTTCACTTTTCCCTGCCGGGTGCCAAGAGAACGGGACAGGACTCAACTTCGCCGGAGCCGCAGCTGTGGCAAGTTGCCCATTTGATTACATTTATCCTATATCATACCTTACAGAAGAGGGGACGTAGGGTATTAGCTAGGGATATCTTTATATTAAGCTTTTTATCAGGTGTTGTGGTGTGGACTTTTTTGAGCTAGGGGGAACATTTTTTGATTCGTTAGTTTCACACAGTTCATAATTTTCACAATGAGAATAAGCAGCCTTTAAGCAAAACCAAAGTCTTGCTAAAGGTTTTTATTTAATATATGACTCATTATGTAGTTTTTTCTTCAACTTGTTATGGAAGCAAAAAGGAGTCGAACACAAGGTTTTAACGTTCGATGTTTGAAATCATTCAGGGTTGATTTAATACATAGCATAAAATTATTGGGCTTAGTTTTAATTTTTATGAAGTTCCAGTGTTTCTACATTTCTTACTTTTGGTATTCTCTATTCCCCTCCCTCTGTCCGTCCTGACTACCCCACCCTCCCTATCTGGCTGCACCCTGTGTGTCCCTCCCTACCCCACCCTTCATTCTGCAGTGCTACGGACCGATCATGGGTGACTGGAGCTTTCTGGGTAATATTTTAGAGGAAGTTAACGAGCACTCTACGGTGATCGGCCGGGTGTGGCTCACGGTGCTCTTCATCTTCCGTATCCTCATCCTGGGCACTGCTGCGGAGTTTGTGTGGGGTGATGAGCAGTCAGACTACGTCTGCAACACGCAGCAGCCTGGATGTGAGAATGTGTGCTACGACGAGGCCTTCCCTATCTCCCACATCCGACTGTGGGTGCTGCAGATCATCTTTGTGTCCACGCCATCGCTGGTGTACGTGGGCCATGCTGTGCACCACGTCCACATGGAGGAGAAACGCAAGGAACGTGAGGAGGCAGAACTTAGTCGGCAGCAGGAGCTGAGTGAGGAACGTCTCCCTCTGGCACCCGACCAGGGAAGTGTCCGCACCACTAAGGAGACCAGCACGAAAGGAAGCAAGAAGTTCAGGCTGGAGGGCACCCTGCTGAGGACCTACATCTGCCACATCATCTTCAAGACACTGTTCGAGGTGGGCTTCGTGGTGGGCCAGTACTTCCTTTATGGCTTCCGCATCCTGCCGCTGTACAAATGCAGCCGCTGGCCCTGCCCCAACACGGTGGACTGCTTTGTGTCCCGGCCCACGGAGAAGACGGTCTTCATTATCTTCATGCTGGCTGTGGCCTGCGTCTCTCTCTTCCTCAACTTTGTGGAGATCAGTCATTTGGGCCTGAAGAAGATTCGCTTTGTGTTTCGCAAGCCAGCTCCGGCCCCTGCCCAAGGTGAGGGGTCGGCCCCGTTGCCACCCCAAGGCAAGAGCCTACCCCCCTTGGCTGTGCCTTCCCTGCCGAGAGCAAAAGGTTACAGGCTGCTGGAGGAGGAGAAAGCTCCTCCAGTGACACACCTCTACCCACTGGCTGAGGTGGGCATGGAGGCTGGCAGAGGAGCCCCACCCTTCCAGGCGCTCGAGGAGAAGGCAGAGGAGGTGCTACCCATGGAGGACATCTCTAAGGTGTACGATGAGACTCTTCCCTCCTACGCCCAGACCACTGAGACAGCAGGGGTGACATTACATGAGGAAGAGCCTGAGGTGGTGCAGCCGGCAGAGGTGGAAGCAGAGAAAGTGGAGGAGGTTGTTGATGAGGATGTGGAGGTGGAAGAGGCAGTGAATGGGGAGGGGGTAACCCCAGCCGAGGCAGGGACGGAGGCTACGGATACGATAGAAGACACCAGACCATTGAGCCGACTGAGCAAAGCCAGTAGCAGGGCCAGGTCAGACGATCTCACTGTATGAACCTGTGAGAGTGAGCAGAAGTACACCTGCACACACCAAAATGTTAACAAAAAACAGAGAGAGCACACACACACCTAAGTTAACGCACACTCTTGAACAGGCAGGTCAAAACCAAGTGGATGAACAGCAAAATCAACAGGGATAGATTAAAAACCATTAAGGCAACGGCAAAAACTCCAAATAAATCTGAGTGTTTGTGATAAAAATTAAATACCATAAAAAGTAGAGGTTAAAGAGGGGAGGAATAGGTTTTTTTATAAAGCGTGTTCTTATATTTAAATAACTGTGGAAAGGACACATGCAGGGGGGGGAAATGTTTTTACTTGATGAAAATTCATGTTCATTTTTGGAAACATCTTTTTCTATTGAAAGAGTTTTAATCATATACAATGGAGGATTAGACATTTTTACATGGGGTTTGAGTAGATAGGGGAAAGAGAGTTATAATATACTTGTGTGTCTGCAAATCAGTAATTTCGCTGTAGCTAGGCACTGACTTTCATTCCCATTCAGACAGCAGCATACTGCAAATGCACCATGTGGCTGCAAGGGAAGCGGGTGAGAGGGCTCTCGCATAGACACACGCCTAAGTGCTGGTACATATGTAGGTATACAGCTCTTTGAAAAGAAGGAAACTGCATTTTCAGGTTGAGAAGAGCATACCTTTTTGCACATTCAGAGGTTTAGACTCTGTGCAAGGCCTTTAACCCTCATAACACCTCATCTATGCATCCATTTACACAGGATTCTTTCAAGTGAAGAGAGATGTGCATCAGTTTCAGAGCATTTCTCTCCTTTTCATGTTTATATACCAGATAGCACAGCCAGAGCTGAGTAGTGAGGAAAAAGAAAAAAAAAGACCACATGTTGAATGTCTTTTTCAATGTGATTCTGCATCTCGACAGTTTAGATTTGCTTATGTTTTGTAGCCTTTAAGTAGACCTGTGCACTGTGATATTAGTTGTCTGTGAAAGAGAGCAGGGCTCATTTTGCCCTATCAGAGAATGGACTATAGTAGCGACCTCAGGCCAAATCCTCTCTTTTCGTGCTGTACAAACAGGCGTCCGGGCGATAAAGATCATGCAGCATCAGCACAAAGTATTGTTCGAGCTGAGACAATAAAAGAAACCGCACTCATCAATGAAAACAAGCATCCTTGACCGGGCTGTGAAAAATTCTTTCTACTTGATTTTATTCGACTATAGTGATACTTGCCCTGCAAGAGAACACAATAGTTGTGACATGCTTACAAATTTAGTGAGAAAAAGAACAACTATGGGCGACTCCCACTGTACATAATGCCCCATCTCATGTCGAATAATGTACATAATGTGCATAACAGCTGTTCTTATAGTTATTTCACTGTTTAGAAAAAAAATTACACAAGTTATAATTTTCATTAAAAGAAAATAAAATAATTTCACAAAGCCAAATACAGAAAAAAACAGAAAAAAATGCATGCTGCAGTGCCAGGTATTAATGCAAAGCAAAATAGGTCCTTTGCATGTCATTCTTCAGCATTTTCAACTTTAAAGTTTGCCTTAGGTTTATCGCAATTCCTCCTCTTACATTCTCGGGCTTTGTTTATTCAAACAGCTGCCACTGTATGATTTCCTGTGCCTTATCTGTAAATGTAAATTCTTAAATGTTGTAAGATTGTAGCAAGTGATTGTATCGCTCTGGGACTTATGTGAACATTATGTTTTATTAGCTATTTTTTAAATCTAAAAAAAATTGAGTAACATTTCTGTATGCAACCCCTCAACACACACAGAACCACTGCACGCACACGCACACGCGCACACACACACACACACACACGCACGCACGCACGCACGCACACACGCACGCACACACACACACACACACACAGGCCAACATGAATCAGGTCTGTACGATGCAGCTCAGAGAGTTAAACACAGATTTGTAATTTCATAATGTTAAGAAAATATTGGTCAAAGAAGTTGCATGTTTGCAGACATGGACAGACTCACATAGTGCAGACATACATTTACAAATGTGCCTATGTGTGCACAAACACCTCACAGTGTTGGTTTTGGGGGTATGATCAAATGGCTCTAGAGAAACTCTGAGAGAGAAGGCAGCTTTGACCCCTTTGTGACCCCCAGCCATCCTTTTGCCTCCCATAATCCAATGCTGTGGAGCCTAAATCAAAGAAAGCCTTCAATGAATCACTGATTTGTTAACATGTTAATGAATATGACAGTGTTACAATGAAAGCATGACTCTGATCCTTGTGTACATCTATGAAGTGATTTGATTGATAACGTATGACTTTTTTGTATTTTAAGACTGTTGCAGCGCCTATATGTTTGTAAGAAGACATGATTAATCTTTGGAAAGAAAAAAAAAACTTTTTACTAACTTGTAGTCTTCTTTGCTGATAGATGTGTGGCAGTATCTTTTTTGGAATGTGAACCAACGCAATAAAAAGTCACACGTGGTCAAGAAGTGTTGTGTCAGTGTTTCTGTGCATGCACACATACAGACATACACACATATACAGTAAATACAATGAAATAATACTATTCTCAGAAGTGACTTGGCCAAACTTGGTGAGTGCCGTACTTGAGTAACATTCTGTTCTGAAGTACTTTAAAATTTAACAGCAGAAATGCAATGAAAAATATTGTAGAAGAATCAGAACAAAAACAAGACAAGCAGTAAATGAATAAAATTAACATGTTTGATGAATTAATTAATCAGGAGCTTCAAGAAATCTAATATATAAAGTGACTATATAATAAAACATTCACGGCATTTGACAGAAGACGTCAACAAAATATATATTAATACAAAAGTAGATTCCAAAGGTTAAGAAGATCAGGTAAAATATTTCATTACAACTCTGCTTTAAATTGTGAAAACGGCAAAACATTTAACATGGTCATGAATTTTCAACTATAACGATAAATAGCAGATACTGGATTTGAGTTTGCTTTTACATTTCACTCCAAAATATTTCACCTCCAATGTATCCACATAAAAGTACTGGGCATTTAATTAGTAAAACCTTCAATTTAGCATGTTAAATAAAAGATGTAAAAGACATAACAACAGAAAAACAACACAAAAGACCTGACAAGACATGACGAAATGACAATAAAAGACAGAAACTAGAGATGAACCCTGATAGCCAATAGAAAGTGAAACCCATTTGTTTGCCCAGTGACAAGTAACAAATCATGAAAGCAGGCACCTCAAAAGAAGAAAACCTAAATGTCTGAGACATAGTGTTTCAACAAAATCATTATAATAAACTCTAGGGTTATGCATTTGTTCTAAATAACATAACGCAGGTCATTTTATTTAGATGTTTCTGATGTTTGTTCGTGGAAACAGTTCATTACAATATGCTGTAAATACTGTAAACTGTCCCACATAAGTCCATAATGTGGGACAGATCCCACTTCACTCAAGCAACAAATATAAGGGTTGTGCGATAATGCTCTGTGATTTAGAAGCAAATGACATTAAATTACTGAGGACATCTGCATTTATATGAATGGTTTCAGGGGGTTTTGTGGTTGATATAAATGGAATGTCTCTGTCCTTCTCATATCCATGGTGATTTAACCTTCCTCTTGTGTTAGGGTTGGCACCGACCCATTTTAGGTTTTAATTGCATAAAAGAACCACATAACGTTTGTTTATTGCATCAAGGCTTTTTGACTTTGTCAGGAATCTCTGTTCCAACAAAATAATATTAAAAAAAATAATAATAAATTCACAGAATTATGAAACGCTCTGTTTGAAATTGTGACCTTTGTGTTGTTAGGGTCAGTTTGGACCCAGTTATAAAAATAAGATCATAAAGTAATAATGAAGTGCACTGTCAGCCAACACACTGACAGCCAGCTCCTCTAACAATCATGTGAGCTTTTGGGGATTCTCATTTTTCCCTGTTATCCTGTACCTGTATACATTACCTGCACAAAAACAAAACAAGCACGGACGGGCATGTCCAGACATGTGAGGTCAGTTCAGGATAGAGTTGGTGACTTGCAGAGTGCACATCGAGGGGTACACTGCCAAAAACAAAAAAAAAAAGGCCCAGAGGTCCACACCAAAAATAGCAAAACCAATATTTTCATAGATAAGGAAGCCTAACAAGGTAACCGAAAGATGAGGAACACATTGGATGATAGATCATTGTTTTAATTGTATTTTACAGCTGATTTAAGACATGGGTCAAAACCAAACTGATGGAAGCAGAAAGCAAACACAAGAGGAAGGTTCAGAAAATCCATTCGATCATTCTATGGATATTATTGATTAAATAAATAGAATGAACCAGGAAGATGTCAATAATGGTGACGATTTAGTGAATTAGAAACTTTTTCACTTTTCACAGCAGGGTTGTGAATGTTAAACTGCAGTTAAACCTGATGTTTCTGCATAAAATATGACATTTTAAAGGTGGGATGCGAGGTGTTTTTCTAGAGCATTTTTTACTATATTTCTTAAAATCCCCTTCACACCCCGATTACAACCAGTTAATTAAATGCTCTAACACAAAATTGAAAAAATTTAGTCACCTGTGGAATGAACAAGATTGAAAAAACACCATCCAATTATTTTAAGCGCCCAATTGAAATGATTGAACGGTGATATGTCTATCAAACTCAACTGCCATTTGTCCCTCCCCCCTCTGCGCATACCCCTCTTCATGTATGAATCATGCGTCCTCGGAGGCTTGGAGCGATTGCTCAGGAAATGAAGCCAGAGCCAGAGCTTGGCTATAATAGCTATATTAGAATGGAAAATTCACTGGCAAACTGTTTTGTCACTAACATCAGTCACTAGGAAATGTAACGTTAGCCAGCTAGGTATGAACTGGGGCTGTTCTGTAAGAGTGGGGGTGTTGGAGGAGACTGAATGAGGTATGCATGGATTGGGGCCGGAGCCAGGGCCGGAGCCTGAGCTGGAGCCGGAGCCAGAGCCGGCGTTCTGTCGAGTTGAGCTGCTCTGTCGAAGTAAGCTACCAGTAGCTTATATCCACAGGGAGGTCTATCGATTGATGCTACCCCGTCAAAACATGCTACCTTATGTTTCGACACGTCTATTTGAAAATGAAATAATACTTCTACTGTAGAAAAACACCATTATTTACTTATTCTTATGAATATGGGTAAAGGTAGCTCATTTAGACAGGCTTATGACTTATAAATAAGACAGGTCAGACACGCAGGTCATGTAGATTCTCCTTGCACCTCTGTTCCATACCTATAAGCCTTCACAAATGTAAAAACTGTAAAACACACAACAAAACATATTTTTTGTAAAAGCCACAGACACTTTTATACATGTACACCCACACAAGTTAGAGATTTGCATATGACAAATGACAAATAAGAAAGACTGGGGAACTAGGTATGTAGGTATTTGTGCAGTAAGGCATTTCTTTGGTTTTCCAAACCTAGCCTACTCGTCCTCAGCGTGTATGGAATCATAACGCAATTAACACAAGCGTGGGTAGTTAAGGGAACTGTTAACAAAGATTTAGTCAGTTAAATGGTAGGCTACCATTGTTGTTGTTCGTTCAACTAACTTAATAATCTAAACACCATTAACACCGAGGTGACACACGTACTTAACGCTAATATCATACGATGAGAACTTCCTTATGCTATTATCATCTCACTTCAGTATTCTACCTCTATCCTTCGTGCACATGTAATTGCTTACAGGAATTGTTAACATAGATTTAGTCAGTTAAATGGTCGGCTACCATTATTGGCGTCTGTTGAACTAACTTAAACAATAATCTAAACGCCGTTAACACCCACCTGACCCACGCACTTAACGCTAATATCATACAATGAGAACTTCCTTACGCTATTATCATTTCACGTCAATATTCTACGTCCATCTTTCGTGCACATGCACATAATTACTTCCATGCTTACTGGTCAAAAGGCACTATAAAAGAAATACACTTACAAATATGACTCACTTCTGCCTGGGGTAGCACAAATCGATGGGCATTTAAACTGTGAAAACGCTTAGGGGTCATGCACATGCTCAGTAGCGCTAGGTAGCTCAACTCGACAGGTAGGGTGGCTCGACAGGACACCGGGGCCGGGCGAATTGTTGCTGTACAGTGCTCATGAACCCTTAGGAACAAGCATTGCACGTGCCAGTACTCTGGAGGCGTGGCTTTAGGTGGATGTCTGAAGAAAGGGGTTTGAACTTTTGAATTGAGTGTTTTCTAAATGTAGCTTGCTCAAACCATTTTTCTAAGATCTCCTACCCCACCTTTAAGATACTTAGCGGATATATTCCCTGATATTATCATTATTATTACTTTTGTAGTGTTTCTACGATACAGTAACAGTAAACAGACCCAGGTTAACATTTTTTGTTTATTTATATGCATGTTGTATAACGTGCATGGATCAGCTGGTGACCTTGTCTGTCCCAGATCAGCTTTCACCTGGTCTGTCTTGGGTCAGATGGTGACCTGGTCTGTCCTGGGTCAGATGGTGACCTGGTCTGTCTTTATGTGTCCCTGGGGGGCATGTAAATATGTAGGTTACAGATGTAAGGTTCTTGTTTAAACCACCCATAAAACCAGTTTAGAAGAGCTTCACCATTACTGGGATTTGCCCCTGGGAGGAACAAAGGGGCTCAACTTGATTACTATAACAACAAAACTTACACCTTTGGAAATTTGCATATTTTACATGTTTTTGGATTGTTTCCATTTAAGAACAGCAGGACCATAGAAACACAACACAAATCACTTTTCTTGGCAGTTATGATGAACTCTCCATCAGGACTAAAACATGTTAAAATTAGAGGTAATTATGCCTTCATGATTTCATACCAGACAGACAGTGCTTAGGTGCAGTAATTCATCATTTCTTTGCATGTTTCTTTTTACGTTTCCTGAAAAACCTCATAATTAAAGGTTTTAAGCAATGCAACTGAATCCCCACTGAGGGGCAGTGTTGTAAAACCTAATGCCATGGTTCCTGTCTGTCTCTGTTACTGTAATACTGAATCTAATAAATGATCAGACATGTACTTAAGATGTGCAAATCATTTATCACTACATTCATTAAAAAATAATTAGACTTCTGGTCTCTTCAGTGTATCATTTAGCTTTTGTTTTAGAGTATTTGGTGTTTGTTGGATGTTTGGGACAGAGTCAGCCTGAATTCAAATGTCTAGAGAATCACCCAAAACATGTAGCCATACCATATGTTGAACCACAGATTATTGTCATGAAATATTCTCTCTGGCATCAATAAATGGGCAGTTCATTCATAACAGGGGGAGTGTATGTGTGTTAATGGAGAAAAAAACATCTATTGTCATGTCGTATTTCACCTAAAGCATGAAAATATGAAATCTAAAGATTTTTTTATTAAAACTGAAACCAAAGTCAATTTTAGAAGAGGTCAGATTTGACCCAAAAAATTTGCAGAACCTGTACACAAGTATTTGTAAAATGAAAAATTGGGTCATTTTATTATAATCATTCAATTTCAGACAAAAAAAAAAAATAAAAAATTCAGGATGTTTTTACTGCTTTCATATGTCAAACTATATAAAGGTGAGGTGGAAATGCTCATATTACTGTCTATATTGACATTGTTGCTGTTCTACTAAGACTTCAACAATCTAAGAGGCACAATAAACATTAAAAAAAGAAGTGACTGTAACTGAATTAGGGAAGTTAAAACATTTCCCATGAGGCTGATAAAGACCAAGACTTGGGTCAAGCTGTGGGTTACTGGGGTAACGTGTTAGTAGATAGTTTTTCTCCACATGGCAGTGTGGAAACCACAGAGTCACATGAGGGGTATTTACTATATTGGCTGCAGCAAAAACAGAGTGAAAAATGCAGAAGCACTACGGCAACACTTTGAGAAATGAACAGGCTCTCATTTTCAAGAGATTAGATTAGTTTGGCCTTCTGAGACCCAGGAGAATACAAATTTCAAACATTTTTTTATATGAAAAAAATTGTCTAGACTGAAAACAGCATGACACCGATGCATTTTTTCAGATACATTTTCTCTTTTTTTTTCTTTGAATGTCCTTTGCAGTGTTTTGTTGTTTTTTTTTTCTTAAGACAAACCTGTGGAACTCTTGTCCACAAACATGGACCAAAAGAAAACACATAGTTGGGTCTTAGAAGTTAGAGCACTACTGTTTCAAGAGAAAACTAAAGAAGCTATATGCAAATACTTCTACTTTAAAATATTACTCAAAAAAAGTATTATTACAGTGTTCAGAATAAACGGCTATGTTCAGAGATATGAACTGAATTAATTCACCCCCATAAGTTGTTGTGAGATTGTAAATGACCACTAGAGGGAGTAGTGAATCCTTCCAATGTTCCATGATGGTGACGAAAACTAACACCAAGAAGAAGATGGGAACTGTTAAATAACAACTTTATGTCTTAAAATTGATAGAAAAAAGAAATAGTGTTGTTATTTTCACCACTGGACACAGATCTAAATGAAGAGAAAGCAGTTTGATGCTGAAATTGCAGTGTTTCCATTTATTATGAAGCTTATGAAGGTACAAAATTCTGATGTTAAATTGTTATATTCGCTGCTGTTTGTTGATCCACAGTTTGGAATAAACGTTGACAGTTCTGATATTGTTTGGCAGATTCAAAATGGATTTTTAGCAATCCATCAGCTATCAATACCTATTGATGACACAGCAGTGATGTGTGGCTCCAATTATCCCTTTAAACCCTAAGCCTAAAATGGTCGGCCTAGACTTTTTTTCTTATTTTAACAATAAAAAGGTTAGAAAATGTGCTGTGACTTTGGTCATTTTTCCACAGCACTTTTTCCCCTCAGATCTTTCAAAATCTAGCTATCATTTACAATTAACTGCATGTTATATTATTGCTAATATTGCGGCTTCTTCTCCAATAAATCTTATAAAGTGCAACATCTCAGGTTTCAGAAACTGTTGGAATTTTTTCAATTGCGCAAACAGTGACAGAGTTACAGCCATTCAAACTGTATATGCACAGGGTGTGTCATTTTATCTGACCCCAGGGGGCAATTTAAAGATACATATGAACAGCACAATTACAAAAACAAAGCTGTGTCATAAATATCAAAAAAGACTGAACTGTCCGTAGAAAATATGTGAATGTATGGATAAGGAGGGAAAAGTGAAAAATGAATTGTGTATTACATTAAATTGTTGTTGCAGAGGTACTTATGAATGAATAAATGTACATGACAACAGAAGCAGTTAATAATAATAATAATAATAATAATAATAATAATAATAATAATAATAATAATAATAATAATAATAATAATAATAGTCTTATTTATATAGCACCTTTAAAAATGAATTTACAAAGTGCTTTTGACAGACAAAGCAGGGGCACAACAGCAGGATACAAGATGCAAGTAAAGATATTAAAACAGAAGCAACACAATAAAAGAGATATGGACAGCAAATGCAAAAACATGACACTTCAAATAAATTAAGTGAATCGGAGTAAAGAGGGCAGGGATAACATGATGCTGTCAAATCAATGTAAAAATGAAGGAGTGACATAAAAGAACATCATGTATGAGAATATAAATCAATAACTAAACAGGATAAAATTCAATTTTAAACAATTAAAATTAAAAATTAAAAAGGGACAGACATCACATAAAGGCAAGTCTATAAAAATGTGTTTTAAGAAGTGATTTAAAAGATGTCACTGATTCCACAAGTCTTATCTCCTCAGGCAGGCTGTTCCAAAGTTGAGGGGCCCTGATGGAAAGTTAAGTGCTCAAAAATGTGTACAGTAGGAAAGAGTAGATAGAGTGCATACTGGTTTTAAGGGAGAAAGGGAAAGTTGAGTTTATTTAACCCTTTCATGCATAGTGGTCACTACAGTGGACAGTTACTCTACAGTTTTACTCTTGTATATTCATGGGTTTTGTTGTTTTAGTTCCATATCAACCAACACAGTGGACACTTATGCATCATCTCATAAACTGCAATTCATACCATTATTGTAACTTTGCTGTTCTTGATTGGTTTTTGAGTGGAAATCAATTGTTAATATTTATTTTTTGCATATTATCTCCATGAAGTGAGTTATAACTAGTATTAGAATATGTTAAAATGTGAGAAAACATCAGATTAGCTGCATTAAACATGGTTTCATTTCACTGTTTTCATATCACTTTATGATATTGGGTTTTAAATACATGTTTCTTTGCTTCAGGAATAAAAATTCATGGTGTAGCTGAGTGGACATTTTTGTAACTCCATGAAAAACAGGTTGATTTAAAAAAAAAAAAAAAAAAAAAAAAATCACATTGTTTTTTTTTTCATGCCGAAAGACGAATAAAAACACTCAGGAAAAAAAAAAATCTTGATTAAGGTTCTCATAATTCATGCATGAAAGGGTTAATATGGCCATTTCCTGTGTGAAAACAGAGTTAAGCTAAAAGAGCTATACTGAAAACTGTCAGCTGTTGTTAGGTAGTGTCTGATATAATACAACAATAAATAAATAGATTATGTGGCTCTTTTGTGACTTCACATATACATTTACATATACATGTATACCAAAGCACCATGTTGCCATCCCATCCTGCAAAAACCTTTTGCCCTTGCAGGTGTGGTCTGCTATTCTGCTTACCCTAAAAAACAGAAAGTAACACTTTCTGTCACACCTCTGACCACCAAACTCCTCTCTACATTCACTTCCTGAAAGCTCTCTCTGTGTGGGTTTTAGCCTCATACATATAGACTCCAATCAAACCGCCATATCAAGAGACATGACATTTCATTGTTAAATGTTTTTGTGCTTTTTGTGGCCATTTTCACATTAAATTATTGTTTAGAATGAAGTAAAACAGATACAGACACTCATTCAAGGTAAGTGTGGTTACTATATTCAGCTGTGTGTGACAAATACATGTCTATAAATCTTTTTTTTTTTTTTTTTTTTTTTAGATTAGTATTCCTTTTCTATCAGTTTTATAAGTTCTGATGTTATTTTCAGCTGTTTTTCATTATGCTGGTCATTTTTCATTGTTATTGCTGCTTGTCTGAGTCTTAAAAGATTCCTCGGTTAAATAAGAGTTCACAAAATAATACATGAATTAAAAATACCATTTATATATCCAAACTACAATATATTTTCTGACTTAACCTTGTCTCAAATTAAAATGAATATATTATGAGTACATGTTAGTAGCGTTGTAATGTTCAAAATGTATTTATTTTTGGATTTTATTTAAAACCCAGTCAACACTACAACTGTAATATATACGTGGATTATTCTGCCTGATAATTGTCTGATGTATTTCTTTACATCATTACATTTTTTTAAAATTATATTAAAAAATTCTTTCAAATGTTTCTTTAAGGTGTAAAACTTTTTGCCTGTTGTTGAGTGGACTTTCCACAGGCTGCTTCATTCGGCCGTCTTGCTGGTAAGTGGAAAAATTGCCGCCCACTCAAGAACTTCTCATGAATTTAAGTTATATATTAACCATCTTTGAAAATAGTTCCAGTTTGTCTGCTATCTACCATCTCAGTACATAAACTGAATACTTTATTTATCATATAAAAATACAAAGTTTTGGGTGTGTCACACACCATGTGTGGTGACAAATATAGTAATACAAAAATATAAAAATAGTTCTAAAGTTATATTTTTTTATTGCTATTATTATTATTATTATTATTTATTTATTTATTTATTTTTGAAATGATAGGTCTGTGTGATGTGTTACCTCTAGTTAAACCTTTGTGCTTTGGATGTCTTCTCTGTTGGTCACTGATTTAGATTAGGTGTTAGATACATAACAGAAAAGTACATATATAAACTCAAACTTTAGACATTTAATCCCAATCAGCCCAATCACTGTCTAATATGTGGACAACTTGGGTAAAACTGTAAAACCCTTCCTGTGTAACTATTGTAGAATAGAATATAGAACAACCTTTACTGTCTTTATGTGTGCAATGAAATTAGGAATACTACTCCTGTCAGTGCAATATGATTAAAAAACCAATATGTTAGAAAATAACAATTGAAAAAATATTTAAAAAACTACAAAAACTAAAAAGTAAAATAAGAAAATAGAATACAAAATTTTACAAAAAGTCAAATAAAAATATAACCAAAGATATAATAAAAATAAAATATGAATAGACACAATATTAACAGTATGTATATCTATGAACCAGTCTATGAAAATAGTGTATTTGTGTTTGAATAAATATGCCATTGTTATTGCAGTAACAGAGAATATTCTGGTCTTTGTCTCGGTTTACGTGGTATATATCATAGCATGGAAACTTTCCTTTCAGGTGGAATGGAGAATCTTTCTTGGTATTTCTGGACCTCATCTCTGATGTGTTGCATATTCTGGATTTCATCAGCTGAAGGTAAGTTATATAGATTTTACACTTTGTCTGTGATGATGTGATGTGATTTCAGTAAAAATATGAGCTCATTTGATATTTCTTTTCTCCTTCTAGAAAGAAACACACTCTCTACGGTCGTAGGCAGCACAGTCACACTGCGGTGTCGCAATGAGTCTCTTGACACACTTACACAAGTAATATGGAAAAGGAATGGGAAGGCCTTGTTCAGCGTTGAAATGCAGAGTCCTGTCTACCAGTTTCCAGAAGCTTCAAGCCTGAAAATAAATATGTCTGTGTCCAAAAATGAACTATATCCACTGATCACTGAGAGGGTCCAAAAGGAACATGAAGGAAACTACACCTGTGAGACCACTTTGCCTTCAGAAATCTACAGAGCGAAGTGGGAGCTGATAATTATTACAGGTGTGTTATTAATGGATTGTGATTCAACTGCAGTTAACAACAGGCATTCTGATACTTCCTCTTCCTTTGTGAAACTATAATCTCCCAGCCAGTCAACCTGACTGCATGTTCATATCTGCGTTAAGTTTATTTCTCCCCCTCCAGAAAATGAAGATGCCAAAAACTTGTGGACAGTGGTACCTGTTGTCATTTGTATTTGTAACCTCTTGGTTTTTGACATTTCCTGGACCATTCTGCAATTGTACAAGAGGCTCACAGGGTGAGCTGAACTCATCTGTATTCACTCTAATGTCAATAACAGCACGTACAAACAATTCATGAAACTCTATGTAACATTCTGTTTTGGCTCCCTTTTATGCAGAAATAACACTGAATCTCCCACTGCAGAAACGGTAAATATTTAATTTTATTCCTGTCATTCCAGTCTATAGTTTCAAATGGACTTTCTAAATCCAATAATCTGAAAGGGGAAAATCAGACAATTCCTCTTATCATGTTTTTTACAGATATCAAATGGACTGCCTTCTGTGTAAGAGACTGTTAATTTTTTTTTTTTTTTTTTTTTTAATCCTTCTCCATTTATCTACAGCAAACAGAAGTGATTTATGAACCCTGTCTGGACATGGATGATATTCTGCAAAATGCCCATGACTGGCCTTTAATCAGTGTGTGTAGGTACAGACAGAATCCTCGAGATACATCAGAGTAGTGACACTTCCATAGACTCTCACTGTCAAAGAAATATGCATCTTCTTCCAGGTCATGGGAGGGTCAATAGTTCCAAACATTGAGTGTAATGCTGTCGGAACACATTCATTTCTATTGCAGCTGATCTAGCAACTCCAGCGGCAAGTTAATAAGATATCATCATCTTTCAAATTATTGAGTGTATTTCATGTATTAGCGGACATTCATGTTGTAAATTCAGTTGTCTTTGGTTAGGGTTAGGGTTTGTACAAATTTATATCTGAAACAACAGTTACATTCGACAGTCAGCTGTGGCCCTATAGTTCACTAGTGTTACTTGGCCAGCTGTTGAGATTTAACAACTCTAACCACAAATTATGGAGCTGTTACGATAAGGTAACGTTAGTACAAATTTTGTTATCATTGGGTTTTATTTTAGTTGTTTTGCTGAACCTGGTGGTGTTTGGTTAAGTTTGTCAGCTGAGGTCATATGCTAATTAGGAGGAGAGTTGCTGTAGAGCTGAGCTCTGCCAAAAAAAGTTCATTAAAGTTATTATTCATGAGTTAAAGGAAGTAAAACTTCTGTCACTTGGTGTTTGTAAGATCCGGCTCATCCTTTAAGGATTCTGTTGAGTTTTGAGTTTGCTAATGTTGACTTTTTAATGAGTTTATAGTCTGTGCTAACGCAAACATGCTAAGTTAGCTGCTATGCTATCTGCTGGTTAATGTCTTATTGTGTGTCTTATCAGAGCAGAGCTTGGCAGACACACAGTGTTCACAGCTAACCACTGTTTTCTGCTTGGACCACAGTCCTATAATAATAAAACTTAAACATGATAAATTGTCCATCTCCTTATGAGTACAGTACAACTGCAAAACGAATGAACTTGTACAGTTAGCTCCACTCACGTAAGTAGCCTACCCAAGATAACACCAACCTGTCTCCCCAAAGTTAACTTTCCAAAGTAATAAAGTCAGTCCTTTCAGTGGTCAACCCCACTACTCAGAAGTATAACACACACAACGGTACATACAGTAGTGACACAACGGTTGTGTGTGGTTTATTTCAGATTTACCATGCTCACTGCTGTTTCTCCCTTTGAATAACATGTGAGATCTTAGTTTGTTTGGAACTATTCAGGCTTATGTGAACCACGTGATCACCAGAGTGGTGACGTCAAAGCATGTTGTAACTCTGTTTATAGGGCTCTGGGCACAGATGGAAACCAGGTCAAAGTAACATCTGATAAGTTACATCTCATTCTTCCTTGTCAGAAATCCCTTCTTCTTTGTCTCTAAAAATAAAAGTGACATTTAAGGTTTTATGGGTCAAATTTGACCCTAGAGAGAATACTGGCTGTTGCATGCAGCTGTGGGTTGCTCTGTGGATAAAAAATGGCACACACACACACACACACACACACACACACACACACAGAATATTGCGATATACAGTCTCGGAAAAAATTATTAAACGACCCCTTGTTTTCTTCAATTTCTTGTTCATTTTAATGCCTGGTACAACTGAAGGTACATTTATTTGGACAAATATAATGATAACAACAAGAATAGCTCATAAAAGTTTAATTTCAGAGCTGATATCTAGACATTTTCCATGTTTTCTTGATAATAACCAAAATCTCGTCAGTTCTTACTTCAATAGCTATGGCATTGTACTGACACTGGCACTGCACATTCCATGTTTTCTTTTCTGTCTGCTTTAGTCACGTGATACACATAGGAGTTATACTTGATTGCATAACCATTGTTTTTGATGGTCTAATAATTTTTTCCACGACTGTATTTACACTAAAAATAAAGATTGTATGGCATGTATAGAGTTTGGGTGACACATTTTATTCTGGAGCACCATCAGTCAGCATGAGGAGATTCACTGTCTATGAGGCTATTGATGATATTTTTGATTACAAGAGTGATATTGAGGACAGAGAGCTAAGAAAATTTGAGGAAGAGATAATGGAGGTCCCAGATGACACAGATATGACAACATGATCCTCAAGTCATCCAGCCTTTATGACACCCAATGCAGAGCACCAATGGAGAACATCATCAAAATGACCCTGGGGCCTTCTAGATATGCCGTGTCACATGCCCAAGGTATCAAAACTACATTTGAGCTGTTCATACCACTATCTCTTGAGAAGATCCTGCTTGAGATGACCAACACAGAACGGAGAAGGGTGGATGGAGATTGACAGAACACAGGTGGATGCCTATATGAGACTGTTGCTTTTTGCTGAAGTGTACAGATCCTGTAATGAGGCTACTGGGTGAAGTCAAAAGAAGGTCAAAAAAAAAAAAAAAAAATTACAATAATCTACACCAAACTTATATTTTTGGGTTGGTAATTACTTATATTTTCAGGAAAATGTATTTTGAAATGACAAAAAAATTTGTGAAATTTTTTTTTTGTGGAGTTTATGAGTGTGAATGTTTGGAAAGTGACAAATTTTTCTGCTGTCATTCTGGGTTCATTTTATAAACTCTCATAAATAAACTACATTTATTCCAAATACATTGATATTTGACTATTATATTATTTATGTCATATTCTAAACAGTGCTTAAAATTAATAAATGCATATATCCATGCAAAATACATTTGAATATAATGTTAATATTATTTGCATCTTGAAAATATTATGAAGAAAAATCTATATGCTATTTATAACTGAAATAAAAAAAGGTTTAATCTGATATTTATTTTTGTTGTCCATCCATGACACTGCCATTTGTCAAAACTCTTGCTATTTATGTATGATAAAATATTTTTTTTCTCTAACCAACTATTAGGTTGTAAAGTAGAGGGTTTAAGGTATACACTGAATACATTTTAGGATGAAAATGTGATAGGGACTTCACTTTTGAGAACTTTGTAATTCTTGCAAAAAAATAGACGATAATTTTTTGTCCATCCATGACAAAGTAGTTTTTGATATTTTTCATTAAAAAACATTTGAAACTAAATTTTGCCCTTTGAGTATGTTTAAGATGGCATTTAGATCTGTCCAATTATGTGTAATATTTGTCTTAAACTTGTCTGGTTCAAAAGTAGTGGTCTGTCCATCCGTGATGCCCTTGACCTCACTCTACTGCCAGCTTGTGGGATGGTGAGTCAGGCTTTTCATGCATTATCAAGAGTGCTTTGCTTTGACAGTAGGGAGACAAGAGTTGATCTATGTGTGTGAATGATAAACGTGCTTCCATTAAGGATGTTTGAGACAAATGGGTGGAGCAGTTACCATTCAAAGAAGAAGGACTTTGAGGTGAAGATGAGCACAAAGAAATGATTTTATTAAAATAGTGTCAGTCAAATCTCAACTGTTACAGAGTGACATGGAAGTAGTGATGAAAACATGACATTCATGTACATTTTTATACCGGTGGATGAAGATGATTTCCCTCTGTCATGTAAAACAGCTGCAGTTAGTTTAAGTGACTGTGGTGACAGACCTAAAATCTAAGAGCGCTGCCATTACTCTGACTACAGTTCCTGAATTGTGTGTATATGGTTAACAGCTGTGGTGGCCTCGCTGTTGTTTACATAAATGATTTAAAGTAAGCCCCACATCCCAAAAAGTTGGGTTGCTGTGTAAAATGTACATAAAAACTGAAAACAATCATTTGTAAATCTCATCGACCCATATTTCATCCACAATAGAACACAGAAAATATAACAAATGTAAAAATTTGGAATTTTATATAATATCCTCATGAGACCCAGCAATGCATTTTGGTCCTCTGTAGCGGACAAGAGTTTCACAGCTTTACTGAACCCATAAAGACCGAGTGCTACTTTTGTGGCAGTTCCCAATGATTTTTTTTCTCTCCATATTTACATTTTCTTAAGTGATCTATCACCATTTATCGTAATATTACCCTCTTTATTTGCATTTTTTCAGTGTAAATCATGTATTTTCCTATATTTAATTCACTGATCATGTACATGTTCATAAAAGCTCAGAGTAAATTTAAAAGGTCTTATATCAAAACAGAGAAAACTGAAAAAAGGGACTTTTTCAGTAAAATATACCATTAACTGAACATAAATCATGTGTCTCCATCCACTGTCATTAAACAAGCTCCATGTTTTTTACTGGTGAATCAATGTTGTAGAAGGTGACAGTGTTTCCACGGTAACGACAAAAGCCTCTGAACGTCCAAATGGGTCATATCTGATGACCATGAAGAGATGAAAAACTGCATTTAACACCAATTATTTACATGAATTGATAGGATTAGTGGGTCAACAGGTATTAAACATTTTTGATTAGCTGATGGTTTTGGTCGCTAGTGGCTGTTTGGGTCTTTATGGGTTTAAAAAAAAAAAAAACACCACAAAGGACATTCCATGAACAATTAAATAATCTGTCTGAGAAAATGGGTGCATCATGCTGTTTCCAATCAAGGTGATTAATTAATGTAAAAACGCCAAAACCTTTACTTACTGGGTCTTAGGAGCATAATTAAACGTTATTGTAATAGAGACTGAATCACCACTAGGGAGCAGTATGGTAAAACATGTACAACCTTCCTGTCTCTATTTGTTCCCTTAAACAAATAAACAGCAGTTAGTTTGATATCAAAAGCTCACAAATGTGCAAATGTTAGGATGGTGTCTGGGTTATATCGTGCATTTTATTTAGTTTACCATTGCTTTCACAGATCTGAACAATAAAAAAAGAATAACTGACAGTAAAACTGAGATGTTTGAAGGTTTTAAACTAGTGGTTTCCAACCTTTTTTGGCTCGTGACCCCATTTTAGCGTCACAAATTCCTGGTGACCCCAGACATTCAAAACGGAGACATTTTTATTGATAAAACTCCGTCTTCGACACCGGCTGAGGCTTCGTCCCCGGCCCCCGTACGGCCCTGCCTCGGGCTTCGAAGCCGACTATGGCCCCGGCTGAGGGTCCGGATTGTGTATCCATGCATACCTCATTCAGTCTCCTCTAACACCCTCTCTCTTACAGAACAGCCCCAGTTCATACTTTTCTGACTAGCGTTACATTTCCTAGTGATTTATGGTTCTGGCTTCGCTTCCTGTACAAGCCTTTCCAGCCTCTGGGAACGCACGATTCATGCTTGAAGAGGGGTACGCTCAGAGGGGGGAAGGGGGGAGGGGCGAATGGCAGTTGAGTTTGATGGATATATCACGGTTCAATCATTTCGATTGGGCGCTCAAAATGATTGCATGATGTTTTTTCAGTCCTGCCCATTCCATAGGTGACCAATTTTTTAAAATTTTTGTGTTAGAGTATTTAATTAATTTGTTGTAATCGGGGTATGAAGGGGATTTTAAGGAATATAGTAAAAAAATGCTCCAGGAAAACATCTCAGACCCCACCTTTAAAGTGACAGAACCTTTTTCTGTTTCACCTACATTACAAATACATTACATTACAAATTGATTCAGCAAGGGAGCAAGAAGTTGAGTATTAGAAACATACAGAGAAACGACTTTGGAAACAAGTCCTAACTTTTTCACCTGAGTGAATGTGAGGTACGTGTTCTGAAATTGAACAAAAGCCACTTTGTAAAAAGTCATGGTCTTATTTGATAGATAAATAATCAAGCTCATTGAATTACACTGCATATTTTTTACCAGAATGAATGTGTTCAATCAGAATGTGCTTAATTGCTCTGTATCGTGATTTGAGTGTGAATCGTATCGCATCGCATCATGAGATGCCATATACGTATCTTTAATGTATCGGATCGGAGATGCTGCATCGAGATGCATATTGTATCGGCCTTACAACTAAGATTCCCAACCCTAATGTCTACGCCTTTAAGAGTCAAGGGATCAAAGTTAATGTGGGGTGATTTATAACAGCGCAATTGTTGTATTTGCTCTTCTGGATAATCCTCAAAGTAAATATACAGTTGGACAAAACAGTTTACCTTTCCCTCACTGTCAGAGACATGTACACCCACAGAGAGTCCACAGAAAGTTTATAACATCACATTTTTTCCTCTATTAAAAAAAGATCCAGTGATATTTTTTTCTGAAACAAATCTACAAAACAAGTAGCATCTCACATTTCCATCTTGGACATCATAGTAAGTATATTGGAAAATGAGAGACGACTGTAGGTGTTCTGAACCTTCACAACACAAGTGAATGTCACTTCCTCTTCCTTTATGAAACTGTCATCCTACACTCTTCAAATTCAGACTGACTGCATTGTAATATCTGCCTTCTACAGTTTGTTTGTCCCCCACAGAGAATCAACAAGCTGGAAAACTGGACATGAGGATAATGATTCTGTTTTTTTGCGCTTGTAGCCTGGTTTTTATGATGATTTTGACCTTGATCATTGTACAAAGAGTGTGCAAAAAGCCTCCAGAGTAAGTACAATGCAGCTCTAAAGTCATTCTAATGCACATAACATTGACTAATGATAACAAACTATAAGTGATGTTGAGTTGCAGCTCCAATATCTCCCATTTTTTTTGCAGAAATATCATTCAATCACCCATTGCAGAAGAGGTAAATATGTTGATTATTTTCCCATTAGTTCATAAAGTCTATTTTTGTTTAACTTCTTTTGGTGTAAGAGGTCTTCAACCTTTGATTTAAAAAAAAAAAAAGCTGATTTCTTTTTTCTACAGCAAACAGAAGATATTTATGAAAACTGCCTGGAAATGAATGTTAGACCACGACCCATCTATAATAAGCCGCTCCAGTACAGTACGATGGCACATTAATGTGTGTCCAGTATATGAAAAAGAGGAGGAGACTGCACAAATATAGGACCAGGAAATGTTGGAACACAATGATTTGCAGGAAATAAAACAGTTAACTGCTGTACTTTCACATCCCCTTTTTAAAATTCATAATTTATAACCTTTTTGATATTTTTATTAAACATGCATCTCAGTTGTACATGAGTGGGCTTCTGCTGACACACTCTGCTGCTTCTTGTTTTTCAACCCTCATAAACATCACTTTTCACAGAGAATAAAACACCCCTTAAAACACTCACCGTACAACCTCCTGAGGCCCAGCAAAGTTCAAGTTTTTTTCTTTTACTTGAAATAATCGCCTTGATTGGAAACATAATGCAAATGTTTTTTCAGATACAAGTTTTTATTTCATTTTTTTTTTTTAAATGGAATTTCCTTTCCTTTCAACAACTTTTTTTTTATTCAAAGTGAAACTGAAATTCTTGTCCCCTACATAGGACAAAAATACACCACTGGGTATCAGGAGGATAATAGCAATAAACCACATCATTCATTTTATCACCCACATGAACCTGCAGTATGAAAAACCTCAACCAAAAGCATCTACTGATGTAAAATATTTAATACATTTAAATACATGTAAACAGTTCGGGTAAAATGCAGATTCTCAGCTTTTCCCTAACATCACATGTGTCTTATTTGGACGTTCAGAAGCTCTGTGGTGAACATGGAAACACTGTCATTTTCTGCAACACTGATTAGATGGTAGAACCCATGCAGTTTGACAAATACCAGTCATTGTAGACATATTTTGGTAAAGATATGTTTTGCTGAAAAAGTCACTTTATCTTCAGTTTTCACTGTTTTGGTAAAAAAACAAAAACAAAAACAACTTTGAATTTATTATCTACACAATCAGCAAATTAAATACAAAATAATACCGGATCTTCCCTGAAAAATGCAGAGGATAACACTGTAACAAGTGGTGCCGGGCACAACAAACCCCGCCCCTCACAGGAAGTGTAGCTTATTTTGGCATCGATCCAGCTGATGTCATCATGTCTGTGTCTGTGGTGATGTCAACATATCAACTGCCTCTATATATGTGCCAAGTCTGAAGTAAATTGAAACAAAATTTTTGTTTTTATAGACATTTGAAATTTCACCCATTATAAGGAAATGAGGAAAAAAAAGGATTGTAAAAATTCTCCCAAAAATTTGAACTTTGACCTACTTTTCCCAAAATGTAACCACATCTATTCTGGGTCAATGGCAATGTATAAACTTAATTTGGTATGAATTCAACCAATAGTTTTGCTGCTACAGACATGAAATTTTGCCCATTATAAGTAGATGGGGGGAAAAAAAGATAAAAAAAATAATAATAATAATAATAAAAAAAATTAAAAAAAAAAAAAAAAAAAAAAAATTAAACTTTGACTTACTTTTCCCAAAATGTAATCAGATCTATTCTGGGTCACTGGCAATCTACAAACCCAATTTGGATTTGAAATGAATTCAACCAATAGTTTTGCTGTTAGAGTGTTAACAATCAAAGAAATAAAGAAACAAAGAAGGAAAGACAACCAAAAACAATACCCCTTGCCTCCTCTTCAGAGGTGGGGTAATAAATGGTGATAAATCACTTAGGAAAGGTTAGATATAGAGGAAAATTCATTTGAAAAGTTCTGGGCTTTTAAAGGTCAATATGCCCCCTACTGGCTGAAAAAAACACTTATGTTTTGAAATGGTGTTTCATTTACACATGGAAAACAGTGAACTCAAGGAGACCAATGTCCTACACAGAGAGAAGAGGAATTAACACATCAAAATACAATAAAAACTGGCATAAACAGACTGACTGTATAGTTTTGTGCAGGATTGTCCTCAAAAAGAACTATTTTAAGGACTGATAATGCAAAACATAGTCAAGTGTTGCTTTTCAACCCCCACTCTTTCAAAACTTATCTTGTTTTGTTGCTTTCCTTTGGCATTTGCAGAGAAGTTTGACTAGAAGGCTTAGTGCAGTGGTTCTTAACCTGGGTTCGATCGAACCCTCGGGGTTCGGTGAGTCAGTCTCAGGGGTTCGGCGGAGGTCAAGACACACACTCGACTCATTAGTCAGGTATGTGTGTTGGGCTAGGTCCGTGTATGTAAACAAACGGCTTCAGAGACTCTTTCTCTGATTGACATCCAATATACGCGGTGTACTGTTGTTGCTTACAGCACTACAACACATCCGGAAGTGTTTATAATCCCTTCCACTCATCTGACGATGAATTATTTGAGTATTTTCCACATCGTTGTTATGACTTTTGCTACTTCCTGTTAACCACGGAGGCAGCCATGTGTAGTGTTTGTTTACATTTTCGGTCACCGCATTGGTCAGTTACAATCATGTGACAACCGACGCACCGTCGCGGATGGAGAAATCGTATAACGCTAAAGCCGAACTAGTGCCGTAATAAAACAACGATCACAAAAATACTGAAGGAGTATAACGAGAACTTTTTTTGTTACACTACATGCAATTATCTTTTTTTTATGTCAAAATTGTGTGGTTCGGAAAGTTCGGAGCGAGATGAAACGAAAACCGGGTTGACCTGACGGCCTACACATACTTATACACAACAGCAGAAGTCACACTGATTTGCAGTAAATATTCATTATTATTGTAGCCTGATGGAAATTAGTTGATGGGTGTGTGTTAAAATGTTAAAAATGATAAATAGCATAAATACAATAAGTTCATTATTGGAATACATAAGGTTAAAAATTAAAACCATTTCAGTGTGGTAGTATTAAAAAAGGTCATGTCTTTGTGAAAAGGTATGTAATTTGTTGTGAGCTCATGCACGGTATTGGTTTTGTTCTTTGAGCACAGTGATGTTAATGCACGGTTCATTTTGTGCACCAGTAAAACATATACCTGTGTCTTGAATTTGAAAAAAATCATATTGTATTTTTTAATAAAGAAGGGTTCGGTGAATGCGCGTATGAAACTGGTGGGGTTCAGTACCTCCAACAAGGTTAAGAACCACTGGCTTAGTGTGTCGCAAAGGACCTTATTGTGTTCATGATACTGGCCTTATAACACCACGATGTAACTTTTTACAGTTATGGAGAGAACCACAGACACTTCTTCATTCCTGACTGGGGTAGTAACAAATGTTCAATACAGGTACACTGTCTAGAAACCATGGTATGTGTTGAGGAGTACTTGAGTGCACTGAATCTGAGGCCTGCATCGTGTTTTTTCAGCTTTAATGAAAACATAGTCTGTTTGAAGAGAATAACAGTCTGTAGATTCCAAAGTAAAGTGTGTAATCTTTAGAACAGGGGTCACCAATCCTGGTCCTCGAGGGCCGGTATCCTGCATGTTTTAGTTGTTTCCTTCTTCCAGCACACCTGACGGTCGTTATAAGGCTTCTGCAGAGCTTGATGATAGGCTTATCATTTGACTCAGGTGTGTTGGAAGAGGGAAATATGTAAAATGTGCAGGGTACTGGCCCTCGAGGACCAGGATTGGTGACCCCTGCTTTAGAGGTATCCAATGGTTTAGCGTCAACCTCACCAATCACTACAACGACTAAGGCCCTTATTAGAACTAGCACTTGTTTTGTCTATTCTGGGCTTTCTGGAAGTTAAAGGGTATATACTCTGGTCCAAACTCAAAAAGAACATAAAAAATGTAAAGGAAACAAGAAGAAGTCATCTCTGTAGAAGCATGACAGTGCATGAACCTCATGAATATTATATTCCACTTCTGCAAATAGATCCCCCTAAATCATACACACTGAATCTTTAGTCAACCAACAAAATAATTAAACATCAGGAAATCAGATGAATGGTTAAATTCAGACACAGATTGAACAAGAATGGTGTTACAATAATGTGAATACTAAGTTGATGATGAAATCCTTTATTCAGTCATCACATAACACAACCACTGTCAACACTACAAACATTACCAATAGGTTAGTGACTGAAAAGGCACAAGCAGAAGCATAATGCCTATATTATTGCCTGTCCTACATAACAAATTAAGCTACCCAGCATTCAATATAAGACAAAGAAAAAACTAAAATATAAACAACCAAACAATGTAAAGAAGTGAAACTAAAGCAGAAAAACAGAAAACATAACCTACTAAATTAATGGTAATTTAATGTAGAGTAGAAAATAAATTTACTTATTAGATCTTGACAACTGCAACCTTCAAAAATGGCCTGACATAAAATACAAAACGTACTTGTACACATCACATTTTTGATTAGACTACTTCAAAGAAAAATACCTAAAATAAATATATAAAGCAATAATATTAAATAAAGCCATTTCATAAGTAAAAAAAATTAAGGCACATTTTGTTGTGGGGTTCAGCTCTCCATAAACACAGTGTCTGCTGGTGTTTAACATGTACAGTCACGGAAAAAATTATTAGACCATCTAAAGTCATCAAAAACAGTGGTTATGCAATCAAGTACTAACTCTTGTGTGTATCATGTGACTAAAACAGACAGGAAAGAAAACATGGAATGCTTAAAAGCACTGTTTTTGTCAGTACAATGCCATAGCTACTGATGTAAGAACTGAAGTGATTTTGGTTATTATCAAGAAAACCATGGAAAATAGCTAGGTATCAGCTCTGAAATGAAACTCTTATGAGCTGTTTTTGGTGTTATCATTACATTTGTTCAAACAAATGTACCTTTAGTTGAACTAGGCATTAAAATGAACAAAAAATTGAAGAAAACAATGGTGGTCTAATAATTTTTTCCCCGACTGTATTTTACAATTTACTGTGCATACTGATTTAAAAACAGGATGGAAACTAGTTACAAACAAAAACAGAAAACTCCGCCAAAGCCAACAGTCCAGTCGTCATTATTGTACCACACTCAAACCCCATGTCGTACATCATTATCACTAAAGATGAATGATTCCAGGGTGACTGTTGTACTATTGATGGAAGTGTAATGGCAGACCTGTAACGACTGAACTGGATGTTCCATTACGTTGGTTACTAAGCCAAGCACAGAAACCCTGACTTCACTGAATGTTCTTTTGTCTTGTGTGATGTGAGATCAGTGACATGACAGGTGAATACATTTTTTTTTACCTGTGGTTTAGACAACATAAAGAGTAACAGAGATATAAAAATGCAAGTAAGTGGTCAGTACATGCTTCAGCTACATTACAGACTGTAAACCTGACCTGTTCCAACACTTGAAACTGTCGATTATTCCACAAATCGACTGTTAAGGTGCTGTTATGATTTCTAGTCTGTCCTTGTTTTGTCTACTCCTGCAGTTTGTCAGTTGGTGCTACTTGTTACTTTAACCCATAAAGACCCAGACAACCACCGGTGACCAAAAGCATTTGCCAGTCTAAACTGTTGATTCACGAATCCTACTAATATAATATAGTAACTAAATAACTGAGGTAAAATACAGTTTGTCATCTTTTCATTGATTTACCAGTAAAACCCATGTAGTTTGGTAAATGAAAGGAGTTGGAGATACTCCTTTTTACATTCACTGACTGATATCTTTGCTGAAAAAGTCACTTTTTCTTCAGTTTTCTCTGTTTGGATATAATAACCTTTGAATTTACTCTGTGTTTTCATGAATATCTATATGATCAGTGAATTGAACATCGGAAAATACCTGATTTACACTGAAAAATACAAAATACAGAGAATAATATGATAATAAATAAGACAGGTTAAATAGAGAGTAAAATTCTTTTGGGAACTGCCACAAAAGTAGCACTGGGTCTATATGGGTGAAGTGACTGTTGCCATGGTAATAGGGGTATTAGTTCATTTAAGCCTGGTCTGGTAAAGGTTCATACCGTTTTCCAAGTACAATTATGCAGATAATTCATTTAGCAGCCCTCCCTGCTGTCTGGCAAATCTCCGTGAGCGGCCTACAAGACCCGACACGGCAACATCACGTGACACTTCTGACGAAGGCTAACCGAAAAACATCACTAGCACTTATTGATTTGACTGAAGAAATTACAAACTGTAGAGAAAAAAATACATTTACAATTGGAATTTTTATTGATCTACAAAAGGCTTCTGACACTACTGACCATGACATATTAATTAACAAGTTGGAAAACTATGGCATAAGAGGACTAACAAAAAACTGGCTGAAAAGCTACTTGGGAGACAGACAGCAGTTTGTACAGGTTGATCGATACAAATCAAAATACATGAACATAACGTGGAGTGCCGCAGGGGTCAATTTTGGGACCAACACTGTTTATACTGTACATGAATAATATATGTAAAGTTTCCAAAATTATGAAACTTGTACTTTTCGCAGACGACGCCAATATTATTTGTTCTGGAGAAAAGATGGAGTAACTTTTGGAAGAAATAACTCAAGAAATGAATAAGTTAAAAAATTAGTTTAATGCAAACAAATTATCATTGAACCTAAAAAAGACTAAACTCATGCTTTTTGGAAAACGAAAAAGTAGTGTAACAGTACAAATAATTATAGACAATACAATTATTGAAAGAGTTAAAGAAAATTTGTTTTTGGGGATAGTAATTGATGAAATGATTTCCTGGAAACCCTATATAAGTTATTTGCGGAAAAAAGTTGCCAAATGTGTTGGTGTGATGAAAAGATCCAGTCATTTACTTACAGTGCTTTACTCACACTGTATCATTCATTTGTTATGTCTTATACTAATTATTGTATTGAAATTTGGGGGAATGGTTATAAGACAAATTTATTGCCATTGATTTGCCTTTAAAAAAAAAAAAGCTATTAGAACGGTTCATAAAGCTCATTATAATGACCACACCAACCCACTTTTTCTCCAATCAGTAGACTTAAAGACAGATTCTCAACATAAACTCAATCTCCGAGGTATTAATAAACTGTATCACCCAAAGGTAAGAACTACTTTAAAATCAATGTGCATCTCAGTAAGGGAAGCAGTACTATGGAATGGTTTAGCAGCTGAATTAGAAGAGTGTGCAAATATTTTTCAGTTTAAAAGAACGTTTAAAAAACAATGAAGAAGTACTTGGAGGAGAGACAGTGACACTGATGTTCTAAACAGTGTAGGTGTCATCAGAGGGAGTGGGTATGGAGTCAGAGTGGGTCTGGGCCTGTTTATGTTCCTGTCCTGTGATTATGTGTTATTGTACTGTTCTATATTGTTCTATAATGTTTTGTATTGTTCTATAATGTTTTGTATTGTTCTATAATGTTCTATAATGTTCTGTAATGTTCTATAATCTGTATTGTTCTGTTTTGTTCGGTAATGCTCTGTATTGTGTTTTGTTCTATAATGTTCTGTATTGTTTTGTATTGGTGTAGTGAACTGTTGTGATGGGTTGTGTGGTGTGAGGGGTTGGAATTTTAAAAGCAATGCTTCTTCCATCCCCTTTTCAAACCGTGTGTATTGGCTGTCCAGTTGTCGTTTAAGTGTTTCACTGGGGTAGCAGGTTTGAAATAAACGTGAAATGAAATGAAGAATAACACAACCCTATGGCACCAAAGAACAAACAGAAGGAAGATAAAGCTTATAGTTTCTAGCTTAATGATCATTTATAACTTAGTATGTAAGCAGACGAGGAGACAGTAGGTCTGGGTGGAGGTTTGTTCTTTTTGTACTTCTTTAGTTTGTGTCTAGTTTCACACTGACAGCTTGATGTGTAACAGTAGAGGTATAAAACCCATTTCAGACCAAAAAGTTAGACCTCAAAAAGCTGAAATTGTGCATCTTCATGCAAATCCAGGTCTGGAACTAGAAAAGAAAACCTCCCAGTTCACACCCATGCAATGAGACGTGACAGAGCATCATATTATGCTGTTCTGATCTCTGTGTATTTCTGGTATTGATAAAATGACAAAACAATTCTCCGTCTCTGTTCCTGGAATGGTTCTTTCCTTTTAGAGGAGTTGGTATTGAGTTGTGCTACACTTCTTTGTGATTATTCAGCCATGAATACAGAACAGAACATGCACTATGTTCTAAAACAAGCCACTGGTGATTTGTCAGGCAGTTCAATGTTTTCCACAAGAGATTAATCTTATTGTGAATCTTTGGTCTGAACGGCAGAGGCTGAGGAAGTACTAATTATACAACCAGACTACTGCAGAGCTGCACAATTTGGTGAAAAACAAAATACACTGAGATCATTCTTATATTATTTTGGAATTTCCCCTTGTGGGACTAATGAAGGAATATCTTATCTTATTATTGAGCACAAAACTCCAATTACGCACAAGTCTGTTTACTTTGTATTCAAGGAAAATGATTAGTTACAACACGCAAACTTTAACTACTAGAAAATGTTAAAACTTGAAAACAATTAAAGCGAACATACATTTCCATGTTTTACGCAGTACGAATATGACCATACATAGACAGAACCTATCAAATGCAGCATTTTGCAGTTTCATAATCACACAGGCTGATTTGATTAAATTTGCAGCTCTCGATTACAGATATACAAAGTAAAACTGCAAGCTACTGTTAATGAGGCGGGAAAAAAAACATAAAAAAGCAAGGATATGCAGTACAACAGCTTAGATTACAGAGGTCTTTTGCAGCCGTTTTAACACGGCACTTCATTCTGACCTTAAGACAACTTAATGCATCATCCTGTTTTTTATCTGTCCATCTTCTGTGTCAAAACAAAACTGAAGCACTGTTTTTCCAACAAGACTGTAGCATCAATGTTCAGTGAGATAAAACCCTCTCCCTCGTATGTCTTAACTGACTGTTGACACCAAAGCATCAACATGAGAAGGGAGCTGTGAAAAACTAAATGTCACTGGTGTCTATGGACGTAAAGAGCTATTGTACCTTTACTACGTAACAACACACACTAGAAAAAACTGAGTGGAAAGTTAAACTACTTGAGATTTTCTCTGGAAATGTTTAAGATGGAGAGCTAAAACCACCACAGAAAGTGTGAAAAAAAAATAATGTTGACTGAAATTAAAATAAAGCCACCACAGAAACTAAAAACTGCAATCTTATTCTACTTTTCTACTAAACTTAAATAAAAAGTAAATACATATCTCCTCCTTTGGAAGTTCAAGCACATGACAGATGATGTTATTCCACTGTTACAGTAAGGAAAGAAACTTAAGTGGTCATAAAATACCAGATCTAACATTTGACACTTGGTAGCTGTAATGCCTTTGCTGGGTATCTGGTCTGGTCTGGTCTTGGTTTTGGTCTTGGCTAAGTACTCATCTGGTCAGGAAATGTGGTCCTGACAACACTATCTGACATGTATACATTAATCCTACCTTCTTTCAGCATTATACAAAACAAATTAACACTAAAACTACATCAGAACTAAACTTAAAGTAAGCATTTCCCCTAAAATCGACTGAAAACTACTTATGTTTTTATAAACTGTCGATTATTGAAACCTATTGTGGAAAATCTAGAGCAACAAGTGCACTCATATAAATGAGTGGACAGATTACTTCAAACCAGTTCTTCAGTGCTGATTATGAATTCAGTTTTCAATAGCCATTCTTCAGTAAAACATCACTTTCCTCCCAAAGTACCCATTATTAAGTCCACTGTATGTGGGCTGTATGTCTTAATGGTGTGTATGAAACTGTGCCCTTCTATGAATCAGAAATTAAAAATATGAGATTATCAGTTTTAGCTGCCAGAGAAATTATTTACATTGACTCCCATACAGTGATTCTTAGTGTAAGTTTTTAGTTTACCGGCCAACAGGCCGTAAGCTATTGTCGTCATGCGGCGTCCGTCGTCTTCGTCGTCTGTCATCCGTTACAAAAATTTCAATCGTCTTCTTCTCCGAAACTACAATTACGATTGACTTCAAATTTGGTATACAGCTTCTTTATGATGATGTCAACAAAAGTTAGTGAAATTATTTGGATCCGGATCTGATTCTAGATTTGGTGCGACTTTGAAAAATTTCCCTATTATAAGAGATAGGAAGTGGATCGATGCAATAACTCAGTAAATATAAATGATATCAAGTGTAAATTTCTACAGTCCAGCCCTGATGGGGAGATAACCAAAACATAATGGCCACACGCTGATCAGGATCTTCTTCTGGATCCGGGAACTTGTGGAAAATTTAACATGGGCTCTTATGGGGAAAAAATTTCAATCATCTTTTTCTCCCAAACTACAGTTCTGATTGACTTCAAACTTGGTATACAGCTTCTGTATGATGATGTCAGCACAAGGCTTTGCAATTATTTTGATCCGGATCTGATTCTGGATTTGGTGTGACTTTGAAAAATGTCCCCATTATAAGAGATAGGAAGTGGATTGATCCAATAAATCAGTAAGTATCAATGATATCAAGTTGGAATTTGAATTTTTTACAGATCTGATTGGAAAATGACCAAAACATGGACTATTTCTGTAATATAATAAATGCACATAACTGGGTGATAACAATGGCATCTGGATACATTTCCCAAAGCTTTTAATTTGGCCGGTAAGCTACAGGGCCATTGGTCCTATTTTTCTCTTTGGTTTAGTACAGACAAAAATTAAAGTATGAAAATATTCACATTTACAGACTATCAATTAAAAATGTGAATAACCTGAACATTCATGTACAACCTAAAATAATAACAATTTTAACAATATTACGCCTCATCTTATTTACACATATGAATTACAACATAGATCACAGTGGATCTACAAAGGCACAAAACATTTAATAACAGGTATCTGGATCTGAAAAATATAGCATTTAACTTTAGGATCATTACAATCTGTCAAGACTCAGTGATACTCTTGACTGTTAATGTCATCTGTGCAATTTTTGTACTTTGCATATTCGTCTGATGGGCCCCATTGAACCCTTTGGAGGGCCAGTTTTGGTCCACTGGCTTTGTGTTTGACACCCCTGGTCAAAGCTGAAAATATGACAGAAACATGAGACGTGCACAAAATGTAAAAAATACAAACACAGTATTGGCAATATTGAATTGGAAATAACAATTAGGGCATGAAGCACAAATTCACATGTACAGTGTTATAGCCGCATGAGCTACAAAGCATTTAATAAGGTGTTTTTCAAGTTGGACATTATCCTTACACTTGCATAGTAAAATTTGTGTCCTGTTCAGTTTCATTCTTTTATTTATATTGCCAGAGTACGACCATTTCTCTCTCGAGCCAGTGCAGAGACTTTGATACATGCATTTGTCACAAGTCAAATTGATTATTGTAACGCTCTCCTTTCTGGTCTTCCTAAGAAGACCATTGCACCACTGCAGCTGCTCCAGAACTCTGCAGCCTGACTGCTGACGAGGACCAGAAAGAGAGAGCATATGACACCAGTGCTCAGGTCTCTGCACTGGCTCCCTGTGAGCTTCAGGATCGATTTTAAAGTGCTTTTATTGGTTTTTAAAACTCTTAATGGTCTTAGCCCCATTTATTTATCTGACTTGCTTTTAGCATATGAGCCCTCTCGGACCCTCAGGTCCTCAGGTAGTAATCTCTTAACTGTTCCTAGAGTCCGCACTAAGACTCATGGTGAGGCCTCATTCAGCTTTTATGGCTCCAAACTATGGAACAGCCTACCTGAGGACCTGAGATCCGCTGCGAGTGTTCATATTTTTAAAAGTAAACTTAAAACTTATCTTTTTAGTCTAGCTTTTAATTAAACCCTTACTATAAACTTTACTTTGTTGCTTGTATTTTTATTTGCAACTGTGGGACAGTGGAATGTTTTGTTGTGAAGCACTTTGTGCTACATGTACCATGTATGAAAAGTGCTACAGAAATAAAGTTTGATTGATTGATTTATTCATTCATTATCTGAACCTGCTTTATCCTCACTAGCGACCTCACTGGAGCCTATCCTAGCTACTTATGAGTGAAGGCGGGGTACATCCTGGACATGTCGCCGGTTCATCGCAGGGTGCATTCTTTTATGACTGTGTTAATTAGGCCTAAAACCACAGCAGATGTGCCGTAACTGTGTCAAGGATCCGGGGTTCTTGTTTGCAACACAGTATTTGTCCTTATCTGTGAAAACCGATTGTTGATATAATAAATGGAGTTTGCATACCGTTAAAACAGTTGGTGATAGGAGGCCTTGGATAGCCGCAAAAAACCCCTAGGTTGGAGGTCAGGAAACCTCACTTCCTCCACAGTTACACTTCTGGCTCACAGTGGATTTTGACCACAGTTTCACTGCAACACTTTGAGGACACCCCCTCAATGAATTATTTAATTGCACTTTTCAAAAGACATGAGGTAAAGGTAGAAAAATGAACGTGCATCCCAGTTATGTCCCTTATCGATTAATGTTATATATTAGCCCTATCACTGTATCATGTGTTTAATGCATGCAGTAAGCCCCTTTTCCACCGCAGGAACTTTACCAGGAACTTTCACTTTACCTGGAACTTTGAAAACCTTGGCGCATTTATACAAAAATTACCCAGGCAAAATAATTTTCCCTCAACCCCAAACTTTCCCTGAAAAAGTTTGTCTCGCACCTACAAGTGCATTGCAATGCCTCTGAGTATTGGGCAAATATACATAACATAACCTGGACCTTGTCAAACATATTTGCCGAATACTCTCAAAAGAAATTCAGTGGGACTTCGAGACAATGACTAGAAAGGACAGGGTCTGATTTGAATACATTTTCAGGCACTTTCAAATGCGGTGGAAACACAAACCACACAGATTACAAGGAACTCTTTTACCCAGGTAAATAAATTCCTGGTAATAAAAGTTCCTGGGAATCTGGTGGAAAAGGGGCTATGGCAACCTTTGGGATAAAAGCATCCTACTTCTGGAGGATTGGAAGAGATCCCTGCTCACACCTGGACTGTCCTTGGTCCCTGTGTGAGCTCTTATCTGTGCACGAATAAGACCTTGAAATAAACAAACACATTTCTGCTTCGAGAAACTTGTCCCACAGTGGTGGTTTTTCGTCTTCAAATCCCACACTCAAAAATGAAAATAAGGTGTCAAAAGCAGAAAGGAGGCAGCAGTGGAGAGTAACAACAACTGATATACGCCACCTGCAAATGCTGCATCTTTCTGAAACGGCATGTTGCAAGGTGGTCCGTAAGCTCCTGTCTGTCTTTTTCTTTCCAGGAATGTCAAACACACTGGGATACCTATGGGGAACAATTTTAAAACATCTTAGTATAGGACCATTTTTTACTGTAAAATGCTGCATATTTAACTTTGAGGGAAATAGAAAACAGCCATATTGTACTGTAAAAATGTAAATACTTAACTTACTTCTATCTCAGGCCTATCCGTCTATAGTTCTGCTTCTGCTGGTGTTCCCTCTGCTTCTGAACTGCTGACCCGTTCCCTTACTGCACATCTACTGTCTTCCGTCCTGGATTATAAACCACTATTAGTATATATAAAAACAATACACAACTAGAGTATGAAGTGTTTTGGGTCTCTGTACCTCAGAAATGAGCCGAATTTGTAGTACAAAAATGCTGCACCACCCAGAAGCAGGCCAAGCAAAATAAAGGACAAAGAAAACAAGGTCCAACAGGCATGGCAGGCTCCTGAAGGGAGACAGAAGACAAAAAAAAACAAGAAAACAGTAAGACTAGAAGCACTCTGAGAGCACAGACCTCTGCCAAGGCAGATCAGTGCCCCCCCTCATAGATTTGGATGAAAATTTCAGGAAATGTTGATACTGGCACAAGGAATAAATGATTAAATTTTGGTGGGAAATTTTTAGTTTTGGTGGTGATCACGAGTGGGGGGTGGGGGCCACGGGGGCACACTGATCTGCCTTGGGGGAGGTCTGCGCTCTCTTTTCTAGAAAAGCACTCGGAGAGCACAGACCTCCCCCAAGGCAGATCAGTGTGCCCCCGTGGCCCCCCACCCCCGATCACCAAAATTTAATCATTTGTTCCTTGTGCCAGTATCAACATTTCCTGAAAATTTCATCCAAATCCATCCATAAGTTTTTGAGTTATCTTGCACACAGACAGACAGACAGACAAACAAACAGACAAACCAATGCCGGCAAAAACATAACCTCCTTGGCGGAGGTAAAAAGTAAAATAAGAAATTTGGTGTTTATCCTATATACTATGAAGAATGTTTTGCTTATTACTGATGCAACACAAGTTGGATTAAGCGAAAGTAATGACGGGATGCTGATGTAGGACATATGATGGATCAACCAGTTTAAAAAGATCAAACTATTTTCAGCTTGTACACCACATTGGACAGACAACAGCCAAAATCAAACCTACACACCTGAAGTCACATGCATGTAAAGCTGTGCTTGCTTTTTTCCATATGAATTAGATGCTTCGCATGTGAAGACGCCGTTTAACTCAGAAGTCATGCGTAGAATATGCAGCAGTGGACCATCTGTTTTGACAGCAGGATGAGGCCATAAATGATCCGATCTAAAGAAAACAATAAGGAATGATGGCATTAGGGCACAGAAATTTCTTTGATAACATGTTACACGTTATAAATTAACAGACGTGCAATTAATCATATGAATTTAAAACATTAGTCCTTAAAGGGTGCATATGCTGGTTTTCAACAGAGGCTAACTATAACACTGCTTCCCTTAATTTGTTTAATATAAACTCATAACTAACATAAAGAACGAGCGCAGTATGTAAAACAGACAGCAAAATGTACCTGTTAAGGACAGAACATTTTCATCATCCATAGAACAATATTCATTTATCAAATTGAAACCAGCAAAAGAAAAAGCAACGTTCTCCGTAAGCCAGTTCAGTAACTCCTGTAGAGCTTTCATTCAGTCAGGTCTGAGGTGAAAAGTATGTCATGAGAACTGAAGGAAATCTAATGAAACACAGGCTGAATACGCTCAAATCAGGCTAATTTTTATCATACAAAATGTGCAAGTATACTTAATAATTTGGCATCATTGCCACCAGTATCACCATCAATCTAAAAAGTTATAGTTTAGCCTGATTTTGGAAGCACAGCACTGTCAAAGTTCAAAACAAAGAACAACTAAGATATGAGATATATTGATGAAACATTTTGTTATATTAATTACTGACACTGCTATAAGGTGAGAGTCATGCATAAGCAAACACTGTGCAGAGTGCCTGATATATGGAGAAGTATGATTGATTTAATTTGTGTTTGATCAGTTCCAGTTAATAAATGAGGAATGACATTCCCTCCAGAGGGTCAGACTCATTCTTCCATCTGTGCAGCCTCATGCGTCAGTAATCTTATTAATAACAGAGGAAGAATGAGTAACGTCATCACCGAGACATGCCATATTATTAGATTTCATTTACTGTGCTGCATATACAAGCTGTGTAATCACAAATATCCCATGAAGCACTGGGAGAGGGCCATGTGAGGTAAGAGACAAAGCAGTACCCTTCAACCAGATACTGATTAAATTGATATTCAAGACACTGACATCAACATGCTGTATGTCAACATGCTGTATAAATTAATTAAACTGTATCAAAGAGCAACATTATTCCATTTATTTAGTTTCTATGCACCACTGAGGAGCTGAAGTCCCACCTTCCAGTGTGCCTCATGGAACCTGATTATGGAAAATATGAATAGCAGTCAATGGTAAGAAACAAATACTTCCACTTGAATTATGTCACCATTTATACAAATGATGATGATTTACAAGTCAAGCAAGTCATAGTTTGTGGTAAAGATGGTGAAGTAACATCTGGTTTTGTGTGAAATGGTACAGTGGACTGCATCTCCTGCCTAACCAACACTAAAACAGCTGTTACCTTGGTATATTTAAGCTCCTTATTTGAGAATGAGGTGTTGGGTATTCAAAGAGATAAAAATCAGCACACCTGTCATGCTGAACCTGCAGAGACTTCATCAACCCTGATGGAAAGAGACAGCTAAAATGAAGTCACCTCCAGGACTTTCAGGTGCGTAGTCTTTCTATTTACATATTTCCAGTCTGATACTTCAATCTGAAACTTTATTGATTTGTAAAATTTCACATATGTAATTTTTTTCTCAAATAAGGTCCCATGGGACACAACCAAAAGTGACTTTGGCTCTCTACTGACCCTTGGCTAAGCCCCCCCCCCTCTTGTTTTCAATTTTATCACAGTAACATTCCAGAAGAAACAATCAGTGGATTCTGTGATACCACTTTTGAGGTTTACAGAAAGAACTAGTGGAATGATCTTAACAACATAAAGTAGATTTGATCAACAACAACTGAAAGACAAGAAGCTAAATAACGTTAAATTGTTTTACAGATATTCATTAAGGCCAAATTACAAAAATGGCTCTAAAGTACGTATTACAGTCCTTTCTGTTTGCATCTCTCCAGTATTTCAGAACTATTATTACAGAAATTTGATGTTATTCCCTAAAGAATAACTGACATACAGTTTTTATATCATTATTTAGTTACCATAATGTCATGAAAGATGGAAAACTACCTCTACAGTTCTCAACCATCCTTAAACTGAAATACACACTTGTTAGACTTTTTAGTCTTTTCATAAGTGTGTCCTTGCTCAGTAACGAACCTCTTACATTCTCCGTCTGTCCTTATGTAATGTGGCTACCTATGTTCAGGTGTGAATGGCTTTTAGCTTCAGAAAATTATAATTCCAACACTCATCTAAACCTAAAATATATTTGCTGTCTGACTTCCATTCACACACTCATTCAGGCATCACTTATTCTAGAAGCTTGAAGAACTCCCACACCCAGTTGTTAACATGGGATTGGAAGCAACTGTTTTGGGAGAGGCTTTAGTGAAGCGTCAGTTCTAACAAAAAAAAAAATCAAACTGTAATGTCAAAGTTATGTTACAGTATAGGCAGCTGTCACATCACAGAAGTGTTGCATGTGTTTCTGTGTTGTCTGGTGTGACTTACATAAATGAGCCCATCCACTACAAAATGAACCATGTCAGAGTTACAAATGAAACAGTGCTTCAGGGTAAACGACAAGAAAAGCTTGCGAGTGTAATATGATGCTGAACAAGTTCATTCAAATGATCATACCTGTTCCAGGTGTACTGTACCTCTGGATTGCCATTCGATATACACTCAAATACACACTCGATTTTTCCTGAACATTCACCTCAGTTGGAGGAACTGCAAGAAATTGACAGTGAAAAATAGTAATTAAAAATTTGCATGACATGAAAACAGTTTCAGTTCAATTCCGATAAAATTCTATTTCCATTGAGTTTTAAAGTATACCACTCCTCATGCTTACACTGAAAACCAAAAACACTTAATTAGCTGCTCTTAGCTTACTGTTTTTCTAGGTTAACAGTGAAAATTTAAAGTTTTTATAACCCACAGCACCAATAGTATTTTCTATGTACACTTCACCAACATAAAAATCCTATAACACAATGCAGTCATGGCAACAGTGGATAATGACAGGCGGCAAACACAGGCCTGTACAAGCTCAGACACTGATCTCACACAGATCACAAAACATGCTGGTAGAGATGAGACTAATACTACGGTTACTAAAATCACATGTCCCCATCTGACAAGGAGGTTTTAGAAAGTAACATATTCACATGGTGAACAGTGCATCTGGACAGATACACTCCACTATTCACTTATACAAAGTATGCAGAATGTTAGGATGCATTTGTGTATGGAGCGTGGGATTTCGTAGAGATCTTAATTTTGTACAAGGGCTAGGTGGCAACAAATAATTCTGGGCAGTTTGATTTGAAGCCAAACACCAGACTGAGCCGATAAACTGAATTTTACCACTAGATGTCTCACTTTCACTCAGCAGACAACTGGAAAATACTGAGTGGAACAAATGAGAACCTAACAATGAATGTAGTAACTCTAATCCTCTTGGTGGCGCTAACGGACCTTGAAGCTGCATTAACCACAACCAACAATGAGAAGAAGAAGAAGGAGCAAAGTGGTTCTACCTCTAGCACTGTCAAAACATCTGCCTATATAAGCTAAATCAGAAATATGTTTTCTACTTGTTTATGTGCTGCCTTATCTACATGTTTTGGATCATCTCTTTCATCAACTTGAAATTTGACATGTTCTATAATTGTGCTGTTGACGTCACTCACAAAAACATGAACTTTCCTGTAAACAAGGCCATGTACATCTACCCACCACCACCACCACTGTAATCTTAACATTGTCAGCTTCGCCTTGGCTGTAAACTCACAGCTCATGAAACACTCACAGTAAGTCTATTTACTAAGTTCAAAACATCAATATTACATTAACCCTTTGAGCGCCAAAGTCTCAATGTTGCAACAAGCAATATAACGGAATGAAACAGACAGCCATTTGATATCAAAACTGAATATTTAACCCATAAAGACCCAAACATCCACCAATGAACTAAACCATCTACTGATCTAAAATGTTTAATACCTGTTGATCCACTAATTCTATCAATACATGTAAATAATTTGTGTAAAATGCAGTTCGTCATCTTTTCATGGTCATCAGATATGACCCATTTGGACGTTCAGAGGCTCTGTAGTGAACATGGAAACACTGTCATCTTCTACAACACTGAGTCACCTGTAAAACCCATGGAGTTTGACAAATGACAGTGGATGGAGACATTTGGTTTATGTTCAGTTAATAATAGATTTTGTTGAAAAAGTCCCCCTTTTTCTTTAGTTTTCTCTGTTTCTGATATAATAACCCTGAACTTTGAGCTGAGCTTTATGACACTACATGATTGTTCAAGTAAATAGAGGAAAATACAAGATTTTCACAGAAAAATGCAAAATGTAGAGGATAATGTCATAATAAATGGTGAAAAAAATCACTTGAGAAAGGTTAAAAAGAGAGAAAAATTCATTTGGGAACTGCCACAAAAGTAGCACTGGGTCTTTATGGGTTAAAACAAACAAACACACAAACAAACCCACCCTCTGGCACCTAAAAGGGTTAACCACATTGTAATGTTGCTTATTACAAAAGTTAGATAGGTTGTTGATGTAGGACACATTTTAATTTAACACAACCTGAAAAATGACAAATATTGGTTCAAGCTCCTACATCGGACTGACCCGTATCTAGTGTATACCTACAGTGTATTTGAATGGTGAAGGGTTGGCTCTTCTGTGTTGAAAGGGCTTCACTGGTGACAACACACTGGACAGAACGATGGTCGAGCTCTATCGTAGGTACTCCCCACAACGTGCTGACCGTGGTCGTCGTACCATCACCGTTCACACTGGAGTTGGTTGTGATCTTCAGATTCAGATTCCCAAAAACCCAGTTCACTTGTGCAGGAGGCAGTGAACCAGATGCCGTACAAGTGGCAAGAGAAACTTCTTTGTCACCCAAAGTAGGTATATCACTTTTCACACTTACGACTGGCAGCACTAGAAGAGATACCATAGACAAAAAAAGGTCGACATGCAATCAGAGAGACACGAAGATAATGTTTCTCTTTCTCTCCATCATCTCCATCAGAACATTTACAAAACAAAGTCAGATCATACCGAGCACGTTGAGAGGCATCTCTGTCTGGTGATTTCCGCTGGGAAATAACGTGAAAATACACGTGTAGGTTCCTTGATCCGTAAGAGTGACATTGGAAAGACGAAGTGATCCATTCTTTTCATTAAAATTCCCAGCAAAAGTAAACCTCAGATCCTGTCCATTTTGATGCTCTGGTCCCTCTGGTAGGATGCTGAAGAAAATTTTCTCTGGGTTTTTTTTGGTCTTCTTTTGCCAAGAAATCTGATTGAGCTTCTCTGTTGTATCCTTGAGGATGCAGGGAAAGAAGGCTGTGGATCCTTGCACCACGGTTATGTTTCCTCCAATCACCTGGAGAGCTGTGAAGTGTAGTAAATGTTCAAAGCACATGTTAAAACACAGAGACAAACTTCAACAACAAACACTGAGTTTTGGACTACTTTGGTCACTCTTTACATCATCTTCGTTTTCTACTTGGGAAATAAAATACATCTCTATGCTGATAACACTAACATATACCGTCCAGAATACATGGTACATTCAGCTGTTTTACCCCATAACGCTATATTTGCTGATTTATGCTGCACTTAAGTGGTTCTATTTTTTTCTCCAGAACATCTATAAAATTATCATCTAAGCATCTATTAAATTTTATAACTACCAATTTTGTCATCCCTCCTAAAAGAAAAGAACGGTATAAAGAGTTACAGAATACAACTATCTGAGAGTTTGGATGAGAATGATGACAACCGAAATCTAAATATCATGTGACTGAACTGGTGAACAAATTAAAATAGAAACTGTTTTCTGGTATTGGTGTTTTATTGAGATTAAACGTGTTTTCCTTTGCTTTGTAAAATGATGCTCATTGAGGAAACTCTCTTATCAGTTATAAAGTATGGTAACTAGTAACACATGCTTTAGTTGCAACTGTAAAACCATCGGACACTCTTTCTGATTCTGTGCAAAGATGTATTATTAGTGACTAGGGCAGGGATTAAAGGAAAAATTTTTCATCTGACTGAAAATTTTCTTCTGGTCAAAATCATTGGCCACAATTAAAAATGATGCAATACAATACTACTATAGCGTACAGGGTGGGGAAGCAAAATTTACAATGAACATTTAGTTGTTTTTTCTCAGCAGGCACTACGTCAATTGTTTTGAAACCAAACATATATTGATGTCATAATCATACCTAACACTATTAGCCATACCTTTTCAGAAACTTTTGCCCATATGAGTAATCAGGAAAGCAAACGTCAAAGAGTGTGTGATTTGCTGAATGCACTCGTCACACCAAAGGAGATTTCAAAAATAGTCGGAGTGTCCATAAAGACTGTTTATAATGGAAAGAAGAGAATGACTATGAGCAAAACTATTACGACAAAGTCTGGGAGATACTATTAAAGAAGAATGGGAGAAGTTGTCACCCGAATATTTGAGGAACACTTGCGCACGTTTCAGGAAGCGTGTGAAGGCAGTTATTGAGAAAGAAGGAGGACACATAGAATAAAAACATTTTCTATTATGTCAATTTTCTTGTGGCAAATAAATTCTCATGACTTTCAATAAACTAATTGGTCATACACTGTCTTTCAATCCCTGCCTCAAAATATTGTAAATTTTGCTTCCCCACCCTGTACAAGTTTATATAGTCAAATTTGGCAATACTGTAAAACACACTGAATGGGAGAGTGTACAGGTGTAGAAGATTAGTAACAGGGATAGAAAAAATGTCATGAGTGGTATTGGTGGGGGGTCTGGGGGTCCTCCCCCAGAAAATTTCTAAAGCTTCAGGTCAATTTTGGTGCTCTCTGGTTAATTTTAAAGGGTATGAAAACCTTTAAAGCAAGTGAAAGTAATAACTAGAAGAAAACCTTACTGCAAAAAATGAGTGAAAAACTTTTTATGTAACAATTTAGGAACTCCTAAAACATAACTCCAACTCCAACAGCACATGAATTTTGGGGAAAATGTCTGTGTAAATGTAACCCTAACCAACTAATCTTTTATTTTTTCTGCTTTTATATTTATATATTCCGTTACAGATACTCTCTGAGGGTATTTAAAATACAGTGGCTTTGCAAATACCAAGGGTGTTACTCATTCATTAAATTTTATCTTCGTACTGTACCACACAGATAGAAATAAGATGCTAAACGGGTCAAAATAAAGCACTTATGCAGTCGGGCGCATAACCACGTAAGGCCGCGGTGTGCACAGCCGCACGCACGGGAAGGGCACATACACACAAACACAAACACTAGTCATATATCGGCAAGTGGAGATAAGCTATTAACCCAAACATGAAGGTACATGTAGATCAGTTCTGTCTTCTTCCCTTTTCGCTGTGGTTCTTTCATAATGAAAGCTACTTGTTAGCACTAAACTAAAGTTAGGCTGGAGGCTGAACTTCGGTAAAGCTGAACTTGTCCATGTGTTTCTGAGGCACAGAATGAGCAGCGTTTCCTTCCAAAGATAAATAGTCATCAATCTCTCCTCCCAACATAAAAATAAAGAAGTCATCTTATTATCATCACTGTTAAACCTATCAGCCCCGTGCGTGGTGTGCCTGTGTTAAACACCTGCAGATTCAGGACAGCAGACCCAGGACAGGATCGCGGTGCCGACTGGACTCCGCGAAACACGTGGGGAAGTTACTTCAATATGACTTTTTTCCCCCCTCAATTTTTCCATTTGACGGAAATCCGTCGTGGTGACAGAGAACTTTAATCCCTGGACTATGGCTGGGCAATCTTGTCAAAAGATTATGACTATCTTTTGAGTGTAAGTTTTGATTCATTGGTGGTTTTTGTAGCTGTAGGTGTGTTCGGTTATGCGACTTTGCACTGCTGGAGATAGTTTGCAATATCATTTCTAGGGCTGTGCAATTAATCGAAATTGAATTATGATTTCGATTATTACACGCAACGATTACAAAAATTATGTAATCAAGAAATAACGATTATTAATTTTGAGTTGTTTAATTCACGCGCACGCAAGCTACCATGAGCTGCTCTGCCCCGCCCCCTCTAAGCTACAGCTGCCAGCTAGCCGGCAGGTCCACCCCAAGAGGAAAGTTGTACCTAGTGGTCTGGAAAAATAGCAGGAGAATCGCAGCAGAAGTGCTTGGTAAACAAAAAAGGCAAGTCAAATTCAATTGTATGGAATCAAACTAACTAAAACGCATAAAAAAAACTCCGTCTACAACTTCGTCCACAATGCAATCTTCAGTCTCCGAATCTCTTTACACTGCAACTCCCGTAATAACCTAACTGAAACATCACGGCACGTCACTGAATTTACTATGTTTCATACTACACTGAACATACTTGAATTTATAATTTGCACTTTACGTGATTTTTTTTTTTATTGCTCCAGTTCTATGGCAAGTCTAGAGCAGTTTAATTCCAGTGCACTATTTGTTTACAAAAGGAAACATACTTGAATTTACAGTAAACTTATTTGCATTCAAAGATTTTTTTGTTTCGTACAAAAGTGAACATACTTTGTTTTAATGGTTAAAAGTTTTATTTATATTTAAAGAGTATATCTTACATGTTTTGCAAGAAAAAAATAAACAGCTTTAAGGTTAACAAATGATTGTTTTTAATAATCGTGATTTCAATTATTGCTAAAATAATCGTGATTTTTTTTTTTTCTATAATCGAGCAGCCCTAATCATTTCTACATAGAACCCCTTTAAAATCATGGAATCACCCAGCCCTAGCGGTGATAATAATAATACCAATAAATATGGACTAAACTTATATGGTTAAGTCTTAGGGTTCTTAAACTCTGTAAGGAAGGAGGTGCAACTTCACCACTGGCAGTGTAATAGAATTTTAACTTCTTTATCTGATTCCCTTCTTTGTTCCCGTATCCTTTCCTGAATACCCTTCCCCACTGCATGCTAACTTTCCTGAATACTCCCCACTGCCTGCTACCTTGACCCAAACCCTGCTGTGTGTGTAAATTTCCTTGCGAGGTAACAAAAGGTAACTGACTGTTAAAACCTGGGGCTCATAAAACAATCAAAAGGCCCTTTGAGGAGACTGGAGGTGTCACTTGCAAATGCGACATAAATGCATATAAAAGGTGGATCTTGTGAGAAGCTCTTTGTCTTTTTCTTCACAATCACCGCTCGTGTGCAGAACTGACCTTTCTTGACAAAGAAATAAAATCTTGTCGGCCGGCAGAAGTCTATATTTCATTATTGACCAGCAGCAGACAAAAAAATTCTGTAACAGCTGTCAAAAAATCTTTTAGATTTTAATGGCCAACACATCCTGCTGTCCACCACAGAGATTAATGTATAGTTGGAAAAAATAAATACATTAAAAAAAGTAGTATTTTGAAAAATTGCCATCATCTACTTTTCTTGTCAGTACTTCTTAGTTTCTTTGCATCAATGGACAAAAAGTCCATAATTACCTTTCCGCATATAATAGCTTTATAATAATAACTTTATTTATATAGCACCTTTTAAAACAAAGTTTACAAAGTGCTTTGACAGACAAGTAAAGGGCACAACAGAAGGATACAAGATGTAAGTAAAAACACTAAAACAGAAGCAACATAATAGGAGAGATGTGTACAACAGTGCAGGAACATGACACTTCGAATAAATTAAATGAATCGGAATAAAGAGGGCAGGGGTAACGTAACATGATGCTGTTAAATCAATGCAAAAATAGAGGCATGAGATAAAAAAACATCATGTATGAGAATATAAACCAACAATCAAACAGGATAAGATTCAAATTTTTTAAAAAAAATTAAAATTTAAAATTATAATTAAAAGGGACAGACATCACATAAAAGCAAGTCTATAAAAGTGTGTTTTAAGAAGTGACTTGAAAGATGCCACTGATTCCGCAAGCCTTATCTCCTCAGGCAGGCCGTTCCAAAGTCGAGGGGCTCTGATGGAAAAGGCCCGGTCACCCTTAGATTTAAGCCTTGACTTTGGAACAGCCAGGAGCCCTCTCCCCCTCCGAGGATCTAAGGCTGCGTGCTGGCTCGTAGGTAACTAACATGTCATCTATATAGCTTGGGGCTAGACCCATTCGGGCTTTAAAAGTAATCAGTAAAATCTTAAAATCAATTCTAAAACACACAGGGAGCCAATGGAGGGATGCCAGGATAGGGGTTATGTGATGTCACCTGTTAAAACCAGTGAGAAGCCTAGCTGCTGTGTCCTGGACCAGTTGGAGGCAGGACAGTGATTTAGCAAATATATATATAGCAAATAAAGACATGTGTGCGTAGGCTAAATGGAGACACTGGACTTTATTTCTTTGTAATTTCAGTTCCTCCTGCTTTAAGGCTCTCATTTTGAAATCACTGATTTTTAACAACAGACAAATGAGATCTGCAAACACTGCTGTAATGGGAAAAGGTTTTCATCACATTATAAGACATGAGCCAAAAACCAGGAAGTGACTCAGGCTTAGTTTGTTTGGACACGATGCTGATACTGGGTGGGGACTGAGGTCTATGGGGCCATCATTGTAGCAATATTATTTGCAATGCGCTGTCGGATTTGCAAATGTGTAAATGAATCTGTAAATGCCTGATGGGATTTGTGTGTCTGTACAACAATCTGCAAATGTGTAAAACAACTTGTGTGTGTGTAATCAGATTTGAAAAGTCAAAGTATTTTCACTACAAGACCCAGAATTACAGACAAATCATTGGTTACAAGTCAAGCGGCTTCTCAATCGGCTGTCTTCACACACGTGAATTTTGCTACACTTCTGCCGAGAGAGATCCACAAATGGGTTTGTGTGCCTGGGCTCAGGCTGCCCTGGGCTCAGGCTCACAGGCTCCCTCATTCCGGCTGCGTTCGGCTTTGCTCGTTCTTGTACCTGACGTGAGTATACGTGAGTTGTGCTTGCAAGGTTCACCAACTGGTATGGCCCCATACTTCTTCTTCTTCGATTTTTAGTGGCAGTTGGTGAACCTTGCAAGCCAGAGCCGTCGCGATGACGTAGGCAAGGTAGGCAGTTGCCTAGGGCCCCTCGCTGAAGAGGGCCCCCGATGGCCGCATGGTCATTTATCTGTACAACTTATTAAAAACCATCCGTTCTAAACACACCACCACAGTGAGGCAGCACCAACCCTCTCCTGTACTGTTTTGTGACTGGGCCCCCCAAACTAGGGGGATTCCCCCTATGCAATGACAAACACTATGAGGGTCATGTAGAAATGTCTGCCCTCGCGCACCCCCCATCACACCCCCCACTTGCTGTCAGTGGAACTAACGGTCTGTCCACACTGAACACGGCGGCGCGAGCATTTAAAAACAGCAATGATAAAGCGCTCCTACCCTTCAGGGTTTGCAAAAAGACAAAAAAGAAAGAAGAAGAGGAAAAACGCCAACGACACAGCGGTAAGTATTAAGTAAACCATTGTTTCCTCCAAATAGGATACAACTGTGTGATATGTTTGAAAGTGTGCGAACAAAAGCCCTCACATCAGTGACCAAACACACAGATAGATGTTAGCATGGGAGGGGGAGGATTCAGTTCAAGAACTAATCATATACACACAACACAACTGTGTTCTGTTGGAAGAATTTAAGGTGAGAAGAAACATATCTTCTCCATCACCCTTTTCTACTGTTGTACAGCGTTCCAAAACTTCTTTGGAGCTAAATAATTTGGATGTGGAGGACCAAAGTACGACAGCATTAACAGTATTTAGTCCTGAAAAGCCAAAGCTAAGCCTACTGAAGTGTTTTCACTTACTCTGGACGGTTGTCTGCTCCTGCTGCGGTCACCCACACAACTTTATTCCAAACAAAATCGTCTGGTCCTGAGTCCCATCCAGTTTGGACAAATAATCCATCCAGTTCAATGGACATTTTCGGTTAGCTAGCAATTTCCGTTGGTGATCTGTCCATCCCATTAGGAGAAAAATGTCCCTTTTCCATTGCGTTTGTCCGTCTCATCAGTACGTCTGTTCCTTGTGTGTCAGCTGGTTTAGGCACAGAAGAGGACTAGAGTAGGACTGCAGCAGAAGTTTGTATTTTCAAGCCAACATTTGTTAAAGTCCCTCACATCAGCTCTGTGCCCTCACTGCGTTTTTTCTTCACGTTCAAGGAAAGCACACGTAAACGATACATGAGGCGTTCAGGAACAATTAGAATAATTAGGAAATTACAACACTTTTCAAAATCGTCAAATATTCAGAATATTCAAATACAACATCAAAAAAATGAATGGCGGTGTCTGTGAACCATGTAATCACAATCCTACATTTTAAACTCTGTAATTATCTATATTTCCCACACTTGCCCATCAACACATCGCAACACTTTGCACCATGTGCTCAAGTAGTTTTCCCGGATGAGGTCTGACGTTACATTTTGATGCATTATGGGAAGTGAAGTTCTTCTCCTGCAAAGTTACTATCAAATCCTCTGCACTTTAATCATATACTTCTAGAATAAGGACAAAAGTAAGCCTACTCACCAAATGCCTTTTTTTTTTTCCTTTTTCAGGGGCTTTGCTTAAATTTCTGTCAGCGCCAACTGATAGTGACAATTTGTGTCATTCCCATCAACAATGCCTAATTGAAGACACTGTGTCCTTTACTACACTCTGGTGGATACTCTGTGTTGCGTAATACAGAGTAATTCATGACTCATTAAATGCACCAGAAAACAGGAAATCGCATCTGGATTTTATTTTTCTTCTTCGGTGATTCGACCACCACATCTTCGCGTATTAGGGGCCTCACTTTACTTTCTTGCCTAGGGCCCCCAGATATCTTGAAACGGCCCTGTTGCAAGCACAACTCACGTAAACTCACGTCAGGTACAAGAACGAGCAAAGCCGAACGCAGCCGGAATGAGGGAGCCTGTGAGCCTGAGCCCAGGGCAGCCTGAGCCCAGGCACACAAACCCTGGTTTTACAGACAAATCCCGCTGCGCATTTGTGGATCTGTCAAGGCAGAAGTGTAGCAAAATTCACGTGTGTGAAGACAGCCGATCGAGAAGCCGCTTGACTTGTAACCAATGATGTGTCTGTATTTCTGGGTCTTGAAGTGAAAATACTTTGGCTTTTCAAATCTGATTACACACACAAGTTGTTTTACACATTTGCAGATTGTTGCACAGACACACAAATCTCATCGCGCTTTTACAGATTCATTTACACATTTGCAAATCCGACTGCGCACAGACAGATTGAAATACGGACACTCAACTCTCCACACGCATTTGCAAATAATATTGCGACAATAATGGCCCCATATGGATCTCTCTCGGCAGAAGTGTAGCAAAATTCACGTGTGTGAAGACAGCCGATCGAGAAGCCGCTTGACTTGTAACCAATGATTTGTCTGTATTTCTGGGTCTTGTAGTGAAAATACTTTGACTTTTCAAATCTGATTACACACACACAAGTTGTTTTACACATTTGCAGATTGTTGCACAGACACACAAATCTCATCACGCATTTACAGATTCATTTACACCTTTGCAAATCCGACAGCGCATTGCAAATAATATTGCTACAATAATGGCCCCATAGAGGTCTAAATATACTTCTTTTCATATAAAGCTATTTAAACTTCACATATTGTACTTTGCACCATATTTGTATCTGCACTATTTATCCTTTAAGGGTTTATTGCTTAACCTCATAGCTTTCTATATGTTTTAACTGCACTTCCATCATTTATCCAATGGGAATCTCCGTTGACAGAATTGCGTTGTATGTTGTTTTTATGGGTTTCTAGGCCTGGGAAAATCGGACTAGAAAAACAGGTAACGTCACATTCTTTCATGCGTCAGTACAACTACTGCTAAGCGAGTAAATGTTTTATAAGAATAAAGAAGATTAAATGATAATTTTCCCACGATGCCTAAAGCTACACATGTAATATTACTGTAAGCTAAGGCTAATTTCTGTCAAGAAAAAACCTAAAGAATCCAAATTGCTGGAGAAAAAAAAAGGGGGAACAGTAAAAACGAGCATTTTCTCACATACCTTGTACGTCCTTGTGTAGAATCAGCATAAATATTAGTAAAAATATCATGGTCTAAGTGGAACACAAGCCACATTTTACGTAAAATGTCGACGGTAAATTATTCCAGTTCTGACAAATGTACCATAATAATGTTCAGAAAAGCAGCCTCCGACAACAGCCTCACCACAGCCTGTGTTCGTGGATCTGCAAATGGAGCAGAGGGGGAGGAGAGCAGGGCTGCTACATGGACCCAATAAAATACTCTTGGCTCCGCTTGGCTTCTTATTTTTGATATTTATCGCCATCTGCTGGACATTTGTGACTTACTGTTAAAATTCCATATAAAAAGATAAACCACAAAAGCTGATATACAGGGGTTGGACAAAATAATGGAAACACCTTCTATGATGCCACAATGTTAGGTGTTTCCATTATTTTGTCCAACCCCTGTATATTCCAAAATTAAATCTACTTTATTTATGTTACAGTTTAATACACACAGCCATAATCTCTGATGTGCAGTGTTTGTTGTGGGAGATTATATCAGTTTAATTCTCTCTGGGTTGTACAGTATGTTTTAAATGACATTGCTGAAGCTCGTCATCTGATGGGATCATAAATTGAATTGAGCCTCTCCATGTACCGACTCCTCTGCCTGTTACTGAACCACTGGTCACTGTCGTTGTGTGACTGAGGAACCACCATCTATGGCAGGGGTGTCAAACTCATTTTCTTCAAGGGGCCACATTCAGCCCAATTTAATCTGAAGTGGGCTGGACCAGTAAAATAACAGCATGATAGCCAATAAATAATGACAACTCCAAATAGTTTTAGTGCAAAAAATAACATTCAGTTACGCCAATATTTACATTTACAAACTATCCAAACAGAAAGGATGTGAATAACCTGAAAAAAATGAAATTTGTTAAGAAATATAATTACAATTTTATCAATAGCATGCCTCCACTTATCATTTATATATATGCATTACAGATCAGATCTACAAAGGCACAAAACATTCAGTAACAGGCAGACTATTGTTAAAATTGCCCTTAATTTTCTTTAGACATTTCAGGTTGTTCACAATTGTTCTGGGTTATTCACATTTTATTGTTAAAGGATAGTCTGTTAATGTAAATATTTTCATAATTTAATGTTTTTTGCACTAAATCAAAGAGAAAAAAAATGGTGTTGTCATTATTTCTAGATTATTATGACACTATTTTTGACTTCGATGCCCTAACTTGCACTTTGCAAATTCATCCCGCGGGCCAGATCGGAACCTTTGGGCTGCATGTTTGACACCTGTGATCTATGGGGTAAAGTCAAAAAAGAGGGTTGTTTTAATTTCAACAAGGAAAAAAAAATAAAGCAGAGAAAAACAAGAGTAAAGAGATGAAAAAAGGATCCTCTGACCTGTATTTCTGCATATGTAGCTTGTGGATCTGGACACAGCGTTCTGTTTTGTACTGATTCCTGGTTTGATGACCTACGCATAAGTTTTCTGCAAAGATGAACAGATAATTTGGGATACAGCATTTTCAGTTTCATTATTATTATTATTCTTCACTCTGCATTTGTTAAATATTTTGTCTCGTTAAAAACCAAAGCACTGGCATAAATGCATTTATTAAATTAAACAATGTTTATAAAGCTGCTTTTTGAATATGTTCATTTTATCCCTTTGTTGATGCATATGGGCAGAAAAGTAAGAAGTTAAAGGACCACATCTTTTTTAGCCTAAATTCAGCTTCGTATTATGGTTTTTATATATATATATATATATATATATATATATATATATATATATATATATATATATATATATATGTATATACAGGGTGTCCCATAAGTCTCCATACAGAGGAAAAATAAACGTTTCTTGACATAAACCATTTTTATTTATATAATATGCTCTATATGACTGCCATTTGGTCGGGAACACATTTCAATGCGTGTCTGCTGAAGAACTATAAAGAAGAAATATAAAGAAATACATGTTAGAACAATATATATATATATATATATATATATATATATATATATATATATATATATATATATATATGTGTGTAAGGGTAGAGACTGCGATCTGGTAGGCTCGGCGATTCTACCAGTAGAAACTCCGATCAGAGTCTCTACTGGTAGAAACTCTGATCCTGCCAGTAGAAGGGTTAGGGTTAGGATCGGAGTTTCTACCAGTAGAGACTCTGATCGGAGTTTCTACTGGTAGAGACTACGATCGGAGTCTCTACTGGTAGACTCGCCGATCCTACCAGATCGCAGTCTCTACCCTGACATTTATACATATATAGTTTCTTCAAAGTAGCCACCCTTAGCTCTGATGACTGCTTTGCACACTCTTGGCATTCTCTTGATGAGCTTCCAGAGGTAGTCACCTGAAATGGTTTCCACTTCACAGGTGTGCCTCATCAGGGTTACTTCGTGGAATTTCTTGCCTTATTGATGGGGTTGGGACCATCAGTTGTGTTGTGCAGAAGTCAGGTTGATGCACAGCTGACAGCCCTATTGGACAACTGTTAGAATGCATATTATGGCGAGAACCAATCAGCTAAGTAAAGACAAACGAGTGGCCATCATTACTTTAAGAAATGAAGGTCAGTCAGTCTAGAAAATTTCAAAAACTTTGAATGTGTCCCCAAGTGCAGTCGCAAAAACCATCAAGCACTCCAACGAAACTGGCTCACATGAGGACCGCCCCAGGAAAGGAAGACCAAGAGTCACCTCTGATGCTGAAGTTCATCTGAGTCACCAGCCTCAGAAATCGCAAATTAACAGCAGCTCAGATTAGAGACCAGATGAATACCACACAGAGCTCTAGCAGCAGACACATCTCTACAACAACTGTTAAGAGGAGACTGCGTGAATCAGGCCTTCATGGTCAAATAGCTGCTAGGAAACCACTGCTCAGGAGAGGCAACAAACAGAAGAGATTTATTTGGGCCAAGAAACCCAAGGAATGGACCTTAGACGAGTGGAAATCTGTGCTTTGGTCTGATGAGTCCAAATTTCAGATCTTTGGATCCAACCGCCGTGTCTGTGTGCGACGCAGAAAAGGTGAACGGATGGATGCTACATGCCTGGTTCCCACCGTGAAGCATGGAGGGGGAGGTGTGATGGTGTGGGGGTGCTTTGCTGGTGACGCTGTTGGGGATTTATTCAAGATTAAAGGCAACCTGAAGCAGCATGGCTACCACAGCATCCTGCAGTGACATGCCATTCCATCCGGTCTGCGTTTAGTTGGACCATCATTTATGTTTCAACAGGACAATGACCCCAAACACACCTCCAGGCTGTGTGAGGGATATTTGACCAAGAAGGAGAGTGATGGAGGGCTGCGCCAGATGACCTGGCCTCCACAGTCACCGGACCTGAACCCAATCGAGATGGTTTGGGGTGAGCTGGACCGCAGAGTGAAGGCAAAAGGACCAACAAGTGCTAAGCATCTCTGGGAACTTCTTCAAGACTGTTAGGAAACCATTTCAGGTGACTACCTCTTGATGCTCATCAAGAGAATGGCAAGAGTGTGCAAAACAGTCATCAGAGCTAAGGGTGGCTACTTTGAAGAAACTAGAATATAAGAGATGTTTTCAGTTATTTCACACTTTTTTGTTAAGTACATAATTCCACATGTGTTCATTCATAGTTTTGATGCCTTCAGTGAGAATCTACAATGTAAATAGTCATGAAAATAAAGAAAATGCGAAGAATGAGAAGGTGTGTCCAAACTTTTGGCCTGTACTGTACTGTAATGTAATATATATACATATACATATATATATATATATATACATATATATATATATATATATATATATATATATATATATATATATATATATATATATATATATACACACACACACACACACACACACACCAGGCCATATGTAGCTTTGGAGGTAATTTTTGTATCATCGTGACAAAGTGCTGAAAAGTCAACATTTACTTCTAAGTTCACTTGAAAAGCCATCATTGTTTTTAGTGTGTGTGTAAATGTGAAGCAAATATCAACAAATAATGAATTGTGAGCTTTTTGTTCTGCAGATTTAATTCTTAAAGACCCACAATGGTTTTACAATGTCCAAATTATTTTTTCTTTGTCTTTCCCAAGTGACTTATCGCTGTTAATTATATTATCTTCCGAATTTAGCATTTTTCAGTAAAATCAGGTTTTTTCTATGTTTATTTTACTTATTTTGTGGATGTTCATAAAAGCTCAGAGTAAATTCAAAGGTTATTATATCGATTAAGAAAAAAATGTGGAAAACATGACTTTTTCAACTAAATAATATAAAAAAAATAAAAACACTTGTCTGCAAACACTGTCATTTATCAAACTGCATGAGTTTTAGAGAAGATAGCGGTGTTTATTACAGAACCTCTGAACATACAAATGCGTCAAATCTGAGGACCATGAAAAGCTGCATTTTACCTGCACTATTTACATGTATTGATAAGAAAAGTGTTTCCACAGTTATTAAACATTTTAGATCAGTGGATACTTTTGGTCAGTGGTGGATGTTTGGGTCTTATTCAAAATCATTTAAATTAATGACAACAAAATCTGATGTTCTTCATAACAAATGCCATGAATATTCAACATCTGGTCAAAAAATAATCTAGAAGAAATTAATATTGTAAGAACATTATGTCAACAGAGTGAAATTATACATACAATCATAGGTGGTCTGATAATTATTTCCCCAATCATGTGTATTCATTATCAGGTATTTAGTTCTATGTACTCAGTAAACACTGCCCTTTTACTGTAACCTCTATTTACTATATTTACAAATCTTAAATCTCAAAGTTATTACTCACAGGCAGAGACAGATGAACAAAGAGAAGCCAAGAAGAAGCAATCCACTTATAGGGGGTAATATGTACAACAAATGCCACAATCCACTGAGTTCTGCAGAACAGAAGATCATCATCAGTTCCACAAATGAGCAGTTTGAGCTTTATAATTCACCTTGACTGGTGTAGAAATGATGAGTTGATTGGTGCTTTACCTACCTTTACCTTTGGGATTCTCAGTCACAGTTAAATTCCATTGAAAAACCTCTGTACCTCTGGAGCCACTTAAAGTACAGCTGTCGAGTCCAGCATCTTCATCTTCAGCTTTAATTATGGTCAATGTTGAGTTTGAAAAGTTTGTGTCTATGTTAAATCTATGAAGAGTAAAACTGAAGTAGTTTTATTTGGTTCGGTGTCATGAGCATACATATATCTGCTGTTGGTCCATTCCAGTTGTGTTAGATTTCCAATGGATTTGTTGCAGGAGAAAGTGATGGATTCTCCTCTGAACACTTGTACGTTACTGACGTCAGATGAATCTAGAAATCAAAATAAAAAGTGAAAAACTCAAATTGCAGTTAAAATAGCATCACAACAAGACAAAAAAAAGACTTTTTTGTCTGCACGCTGTCAGTCTTGTCTCTGTCTTGCCTAATCCCATCATTGCCTGCACCTTGGTGTTCCTCATGTAACTGCCCACACCTGTTTGTGATCCCTACCTTCCCTATATTTTCTTCCCCTCTCCCTTTGTCTGTTGTCAGTGTCGTTTTTGTGATCTTGAGAAGACCAACTAATGTTAAGTATCTAGAATCTTGAACCTCATGTTATCTACCTCAGGCTTTTTAGTTCGTATAGAGCACGCTGTATTTCTCTTTTAGTTATTAGGGTTTTTTAGAGCATGCTGTGCTTTCTCTTTTTGTTTATCCATTTTTGTACTTTGTGAACTTTTGTTAAATAAATCCCTTTTTTGACCACTGTTATTAGTGTCTCATTGCATTTGGGTCCACACCAAGTGTTGTGCCTTAACAAGCATCACATTTTTTATGCAAATAACCTTGTTGTGTTTCATAGTTCGGTCCACCTGCAGGTTCCATTAGTATTCATCTATGTCATAGATGCACCGTCGCGGATGGAGAAATCGTATTACGCTGAAGCCGAGCTAGTGCCGTAATAAAACAACGATCACAAAAATACTGAAGGAGGATAACGAGAACTTTTTTTATACACTACATGCAATTATCTTTTTTTATGTCAAAATTGCGTGGTTCAGAAAGTTCGGAGCGAGATGAAACGAACACCGGGTTGACCTGACGGCCTACATATGATTCGTGATGACACGCCCCGCTTGGCCATCACTGGCTGCAGGTGATCACAAGGTTAAAAATTAAAACCATTTCAGTGTGGTAGTATTAAAAAAGGTCATGTCTTTGTGAAAAGGTATGGAATTTGTTGTGAGTTCATGCACTGTATTGGTTTTGTTCTTTGAACACAGTGATGTTAATGCACGGTTCATTTTGTGTACCAGTAAAACATATGCCTGTGTCTTGAATTTGAAAAAAATCACATTTTGTTTTTTAATGAAGAAGGGTTCGGTGAATGCGCATATGAAACTGGTGGGGTTCAGTACCTCCAGCAAGGTTAAGAACCACTGATCTATGACAAACATGGAAGCATGAGCTGCTGTGGTCTGGTTCTGCAGTGCACATGTCCAAGTAGAACCTCCACCCACACAGTTATAACCACTGTGGCTCAATGAAAAACTCTCATTTCCTTTATTTGTACTTGCATACAAAGAAAGGTCAGCGAAGGTATGCACCTCAAATGAACAGAAACAGGAAACTCAGCCTCCTTAAGGGTATCATACACAACCAGCTATCATTACAGACTGTACTTTTAACATATATTACTCATTAACTCAACTGCATTTAACAGATGAACAGGTTTTTGTATTTATAATATATTTCTTTTGACAAAATAAAATAGTAACTAGAATATTTCATGCAGGCGTAAAATGATTAAATAATATAAATAAATTGAATGATGATTAAAAATAATAATTATAGTAATGATGTATAGTGAGTTTTGAGGCGCATATGGATGCTAGATGCTAGTTAAGAGTTGAACTTAATCATGTGTGACTAGTGGTAACCAAAGTAGTTGCTATTGGCATCCGTTATTTTAGCTAACATGCTATGCTATACAGGGTGTTTCAAAAAAAAAGTATACACTCAGAAAAATGCCAAAAAAATGAAAGTTCCATAAGTTTCAGAAAATATCTATACGGTTATTGATAGACCAAGGTCTCATGCTTTCATTACCACAATGGCAGGTATCAGCCATACCACGTGAGTGAGCATGGTCCTTGTACTTAATTGGGATAGAAAATGGCTTGCGCACAGATATGAGAGGGTTAAAACAAGATCAGACACCACAATTGGAAAGCTTAGGCAGGTACTTTAATGCTGTGTAATTTACAAGAAAATTCAGTTAACCCTTTGTCTTCCAGAAGCCTCCAAACTTTGCACCCAGGCTGTGCCTTCCTTCACTCAAACAGACGCAGTTAATGCGGTGGTACTCGGACACCAAGAAGGCTCTTTGCTGTGGGGTAAACGGTGGACGAACCATGTTGTCTTCAATTCCCTACACATGGCCAGAAATGAGAGGAAATGCACACAGAGCCCTTTTTATCCCAAATGGAAGACATTCTCTTATGCAACTACGCATTACATAAACATGTCCATTTAGCCGTTCACTTGTAAGGCAATGTTCAGTAATTTTGAAGGCCAGGAAGTGCAAATTTTTAAGGCCATGGTTCATTGATTTGTCAAAGAAGACACAGCCACAGTCCATTTCAATTTGCCCTTAGCTCTCCACAGGCCTAAAATGGACTGTGGTCTGACAAATGTAAACAGTGCTTCGTAGCTTCCGAGAAATTTACATAGTCATGCCTGGATGGCTCAACCTGGGTGCAAAGTTTGGAGGCTTCTGGAAGACAAAGGGTTAACTGAATTTTCTTGTAAATTACACAGCATTAAAGCACCTGCCTAAGCTTTCCAATTGTGGTGTCTGATCTTGTTTTATCCCTCTCATATCTGTGCACAAGCCATTTTCTATCCCAATAAAGTGCAAGGACCGTGCTCACTCACGTGGAACGGCTTATACCTGCCATTGTGGTAATGAAAGCATGAGACCTTGGTCTATCAATAACCATATAGATATTTTCTGAAACTTATGAAATTTTCATTTTTTAGGCATTTTTCTGAGTGTATACTTTTTTTTGAAACACCCTGTATGATGGTCATATAACAGGGCTGTAGACGGGACAGTCCGCAGCCCTGTTGTTAACGTTAAAAAAAAGCTTAATGTAGATTAATGTCCGAAAACTACCATAAATTGTCACCAAATTTTGTGTGGACATCTCTAATGATGTCCACTCTCACCTCTCCTAAATTCAAAACGAAAACCCTATTATGGATGTTGTCCATGTTAAGCTTTATCAGGTGCACATTAGAGAAAAAGCTTAACGTAGTTTCATGTCGGAAAACAGCAATCACCAGGAGATTAGAGATGGACTTGGTATTCTTATTCTATTTTTAAAAGTTACTTTTCATTACCATTCATTAGATGGATTTTTCATTTTTAGGTATGTATTTAGAGAGAGATGGAGAGAAAGAGACACACGCACATACACAGACAGACAGAGAATTTATTAAATAACTTTAATGATGATTGATCGCAGTTTTTTGACATTAAGGACCGGATCTACTAAGATCATAATTTGCGTGTACTAATTTGCTTGCGCAATCTAGAATTTTGCGTGTGGGGTATGACCACGGTTTGCGTGTGATTTACTCAGATTGCTTGCGCAAATTAAAACAGGTGCAAAGTCTTGAAGACCACCCTGTTTAAATGAGGGTTTTGCGTGCGCTACTGGAGACAATATGCTTTAAAAACTGCTCTGGGATACAGCAGCATTAATGGGAACAGTGACTGAATGATCCAGATGCACGGAAATGTAACGTTGGAGGAGTTTTGTCATAGAAGGTATTGCATGACTCATTCATTCATTCATTGTTCATTTTAAAGGTGTGTGTGTGTGTGTGTGTGTGTGTGTGGGGGGGGGGGGGGGGGTTGGACTGAACGACTGTCACGCGCACATAATTTTGTCACACTGTAGCCTAATGTCAGTGCATATTTTTTTATCCCAATCATCAGGAGTGGAAAAGAGTCCCATAAAGTGTGTATGTTTCTTCCGTCACTCTAAAAATGTTCACAGGAAGGTGAAAAATGTGTTCTCTGCATCTCGTTTCATTATTTCTTTGTCTCCAAACTGCTTCCATGTGTGCGCAATTACGCATCCAACCTGTTTGCTCCTCCTTTTGAGACGTGGTAAATATAGACGCAGTTTCTATGAGCATAATTACTTTGGGGGTTGATAAATCACTTTGCGTGTGCTAAATTATTATATTTACATTTCCTCCTCCCAGCACACGCACAATTGCGTGTCAACGCCCCATTCATATTCATTCACTCCATTCTGTCCATTATGCGCTCTTCCCACTGTCACATACTCACAGGCAGCTATGGGCTTACCTGAAAAATTATTTGAAAAAAGTATTCACTCTGTTTGTGTCTATTTTACATTATAGATGCTGTGAGAAAATGCGGCTCCACCAGATCCGCCACAGATGGAGTCAGCAGCCATAAGATGCTTTGGACTGGCGGGGCGTGTAGCGGTTCCTCAGATTAAATTTACAGATGCAGAGCGTTTCATACAGGTGTTGTTTAAATCTCTGTTTTGATGACGTTTGCACATCATGGCTTGTAACACCATGAAAACTACAGAGCAAACACAAAAAGCAACACAGTATAAGGCTTAACAAACAATTTACACTAAATATTCACAATAGTTGACACATTCACGTAACACTGTACCTCGCTCCGCTCTCCAAGGGCGTCATTTAATGTCTCGGAGGAGGAAGCCCTCCTCGCTAACTAATTCTTTAGCTCCGTCTACACATCACAGTGGCAAACAGGACAAACACAGAGATACGCAAACACCAAAGTAAATAAAAGGTATATAAAAATGGTTTAAAACAGGTCTCAAACATATAAACAGTGTAAACAATCAATTACATTTTACGTTTTTTACCGCACCTTCAAATTTGCGGGTTTACACCATGAGGGAAAAGCTGGAAGTATGGCTTAAAAAACACATGAAGAAGAAAAACATGAGACCTTCAAAATAAAATCGCACGCCAAAGAAGGCATTATAGGACCACAAATCTGACCACAAATCTGATCATTGCACATTAATACGAATCAGTCAGTGTAAAAGCCATTTACAGGGCGGACATCAGGAGAGGGAGAGAGCGTGTCACCACTGAGCCAGGCATTAAGCTTTTGCTTTCAGGCTTTTCCAGTCAGTTTGACAGTCAGTTCAGTTTTTGTCCCAATTTGCTGTGTTCTATTAGTTGTTTAAATTTTTTCATACATGTGTTTGTTAATATGACCAAGTGTTAAATAAAACTGTTTCATCTATATGCGTTGTTTCTTGACTGAAGATCTAGTTGTCCAGACAAACACAACGACTTAGACTAAAAAGTAAGCCATGCTAAACAGATATATAGGCTACATCCTTGATTCAGCTTCATACATTCATTTGCGTATAGATATTTTTGGTCTTAATTTTTCCACAGTCAGGTATTAGCCCCTGCAAATTCATGACCTGTCTAGACTGATCTGATCTTGGTATTTTGCATATAGCCTAAACAACGACAATAGCAATAGGCCAGTTGATGATGATAATGATGGTAATAATAATAACATCAACATTAATAATGTCGTACATAAGCTTGGGCTAATGGGTCTGGCACCAATCTGGCAAACGGATCTGAAACGCATCTAGAATGTGGGAGACTCCAGCACAATGGAGCTGGACCAGAGCAGGACCGTTTCTGTAGGAGATCCGTTTTGCGGAGCAGTATCTGTTTTGGTCCGATGTATGTTTGGACACCGGGACAGATCTGCCAAGCAGTTTTGGGCTGAGTCAGTCAGCAGTTCTGTTCCAGATCCATCCCAGTATCTCTTTGCTATCTGAGCTGCTTATTCGGAACCCGTTCCGTAGTTTAAGGAACCCGTTCCGTTTAAGGATCTCGGAATGAGTTCCCTTTGAGGATTATGGAACTAGTTTCAGAACTCAGAACCAAGCTGTGCTCTGACCTCCTAGCCTGGCGCCCTGAAAGCCCCGGCTCCTGTGGGGCTTGGAGCTGCTCTAAACTGCAGTGAACTGGGAGACCAAGCCACTCCTCCCTGGATCTAGTTCTGAGTCATGCTCTCCATCAGATCCGAGTCATAAATTCCCAGATAGCAAAGAGATACTGGGACGGATCTGGAACAGAATCGCTGACCGACTCGGCCCGAAACCGCTTAACAGATCTGTCCCGGTGTCCAAACACACATCGGACCAAAACAGATACTGCTCCGCGAAACGAATCTTCTACAGAAACGGTCCAGCTCTGGTCCAGCTCCGTACATTTGCACTCTTCTGCTGTTTATATTTTCTTTAATGCTGTCGAATGTCATTTTATTTGACTTCATTAATGCCTCCAACTCCCACGTTGCCGCGTCGTGCCCTGCAGGAAGCCTGTTTACAGGCTCCAAGCGCTGGCTCCTGTCAGGCCCACAGGAGCTGGGAATGCAACATGCTTCCATACATATCAAACAGCTGCTTAATTATAGCAAAATATTCCTCCAGTCCGGCCATGATTCCGTTTGTTTATTTTTTCCCCTAGTAACGACTACTTCTGGGTCAGACAACTTAACTATATTGAAAATAGCAAAATCGAATGAAACGGTCGTTATCCGTTTTTTCCATTTTTCATTTGAGCACAAAATCGGGAAATGGAAAAATGAATCGTTATCCGTTTTTCATTCTGGTTTTGAAAATGAAAAACAAAAAAACAACTCTTTTTTTGTTTTTAAATCAGTGGTTCTTAACCTTGTTGGAGGTACTGAACCCCACCAGTTTCATATGCGCATTCACCGAACCCTTCTTTATTAAAAAATAAAATATGATTTTTTTCAAATTCAAGACACAGGCATATGTTTTACTGGTGCACAAAATGAACCATGCATTAACATCACTGTGTTCAAAGAACAAAACCAATACAATGCATGAACTCACAACAAATTCCATACCTTTTCACAAAGACATGACCTTTTTTAATACAACCACACTGAAATGGTTTTAATTTTTAACCTTATGTATTCCAATAATGAACTTATTGTATTTATGCTATTTATCATTTTTAACATTTTAACACACACCCATTACCTAATTTCCATCAGGCTACAATAATAATGAATATTTACTGCAAATCAGTGTGACTTCTGCTGTTGCCTTTGACAGACCAGTTCAGAAATGTGTGGCTTCATCTTGGCAAGTGCCACTCTCTTTCTCCATCCGCGACGGTGCGTCGGTTGTCACATGATTGTAACTGACCAGTGCGGTGACCGAAAATGTAAACAAACACTACACATGGCTGCCTCCGTGGTTAACAGGAAGTAGCAAAAGTCATAACAAAGATGTGGAAAATACTCAAATAATTCATCGTCAGACAAGTGGAAGAGATTATAAACACTTCCGGATGTGTTGTAGTGCTATAAGCAACAACAAGACACCGCGTATATTGGATGTCAATCAGAGAAAGAGTCTCCGAAGCCGTTTGTTTACATACACGGACCTAGCCCAACACACACACCCGACTAATGAGTTGAGTGTGTGTCTTGACCTCCGCCGAACCCCTGAGACTGACTCACCGAACCCCGAGGGTTCGATCGAACCCAGGTTAAGAACCACTGTTTTAAATTGAAAAACAAATGAACGAATGATACACGGATTGTCTGTCCATCCGTAATGCCCTTGACCTCGCCCTACTGCCAGTTTATGAGATGGTGAGTCAGGCTTTTCATGTATTATCAAGAGTGCTTTGCTTTGACAGCAGGGAGACAAGAGTTGATCTATGTGTGAAAGATAAACATGCTTCCGTTAAGGATGTTTGAAACAAATGGGTGGAGCAGTTACCATTCAAAGAAGAAGGACTTTGAGGTGAAGATGAGCACAAAGAAATGACTTTATTAAAATAGTGTCAGTCAAATCTCAACTGTTACAGAGTGACATGGAAGTAGTGATGAAAACATGACATTCTTGTACATTTTTATACCGGTGGATGCAGATGTTTTCCCTCTGTTATGTAAAACAGCTGCAGTTAGTTTAAGACATCCACAATAGAATACAGAAAATATAACAAATGTAAAATTGTGTAATTTTATATAATATCCTCCTGAGACCCAGCAATGCATTTTGGTCCTCTGTAGTGGACAAGAGTTTCACAGCTTTACTGAACCCATAAAGACCCAGTGCTACTTTTGTGGCAGTTCCCAAAGATTTTTTTCCCCCTCCATATTTACATTTTCTTAAGTGATTCATCACCATTTATTGTAATATTACCCTCTTTATTTTGTATTTTTTCCAGTGTAAATCATGTATTTTCCTATATTTAATTCACTGATCATGTAGATGTTCATAAAAGCTCAAATTAAATTTAAAAGTTCTTATATCAAAACAGAGAAAACTGAAAAAAAGTGACTTTTTCAGTAAAATATACCATTAACTGAACATAAATCATGTGTCTCCATCCACTGTCATTAAACAAGCTCCATGTTTTTTACTCGTGAATCAATGTTGTAGAAGATGACAGTGTTTCCACGGTAACTACAAAAGCCTCTGAACGTCCAAATGGGTCATAACTGATGACCATGAAAAGATGAAAAACTGCATTTAACACCAATTATTTACATGAACTGATAGGATTAATGGATCAACAGGTATTAAACATTTTTAATCAGTAGATGGTTTTGGTCGCCGGTGGCTGTTTGGGTCTTTATAGGTTAAAAAAAAAAAGCCTACCGCAAAGGACATTCCATAAATAAATTAATAATGTGTCTGAGAAAACGGGTGCATCATGCTGTTTCCAATCAAGGTGATTAATTAATATAAAAACGCCAAAATCTTTACTTACTGGGTCTTAGGAGGATAATTAAAGGTTGTGATGATTGAGACTGAATCACCACTAGGAAGCAGTATGGTAAAACATGTATATGACTCCAACCTTCCTGTTTCTAAATGTTCCCTTAAACCAGTGGTTCTCAAATCCAGTCCTCGAGGACCCCTATCCTGCATGTTTTAGATATTCCCTCTTCCATCACACCTGGTTCAGTTAATGATCAGCTCATCACCAAGCTCTGCAGAAGCCTGATAATGATGTAATGACTTGCAGGTATGCTGGAAGAGGGAAATATCTAAAACATGCAGGACAGGGGTCCTTGAGGACTGGATTTGAAAACCATTGCCTTAAACCAGTGATTCTTAACCTTGTTGGAGATACTGAACCCCACCAGTTTCATATGCGCATTCACCGAACCCTTCTTTATTAAAAAATGAAATATGATTTTTTTCAAATTCAAGACACGGGTATATGTTTTACTGGTGCACAAAATGAACCGTGCATTAACATCACTGTGTTCAAAGAACAAAAGCAATACAGTGCATGAACTCACAACAAATTGCATACCTTTTCACAAAGACATGACCTTTTTTAATACTACCACACTGAAATGGTTTTAATTTTTAACCTTATGTATTCCAATAATGAACTTATTGTATTTATGTTATTTATCATTTTTAACATTTTAACACACACCCATCACCTAATTTCCATCAGGCTACAATAATAATGAATATTTGCTGCAAATCAGTGTGACTTCTGCTGTTGCCTTTGAGAGACCAGTTCAGAAATGCGTGGCTTCACCTTGGCAAGTGCCACTCTCATGTCATTTTCACAGCAAAATCTGTTCCTTTGTGTTGTAGTGCTATAAGCAACAACAATACACTGCGTATATTGGATGTCAATCAGAGAAAGAGTCTCCGAAGCCGTTTGTTTACATACACGGACCTAGCCCGACACACACACCCGACTAATGAGTCGAGTGTGTGTCTTGACCTCCGCCGAACCCCTGAGACTGACTCACCGAACCCCTAGGGTTAGGAACCCAGGTTAAGAACCACTGCCTTAAACAAATAAACAGCAGTTAGTTTGGTATCAAAAGCTCACAAATGTGCAAATGTTAGGATGGTGTCTGGGTTATATCGTGCATTTTATTTAGTTTACCATTGCTTTCACAGATCTGAACAATAAAAAAGAATAACTGACAGGAAAGCTGAGACACTTGAAGGTTTTAAACTAGTGCTTCCCAACCTTTTTTGGCTCGTGACCCCATTTTAACATCACAAATTTCTGGTGACCCCAGACATTCAAAACGGAGACATTTTTATTGCTAAAATTAATTTGTTTTTGATCACGTAATAGTTTGCTATGCTATGTTGCAAAAAAACATTAATTTTAGATGACATTTAGTCTATATAATGTATATTATTATGGACAAAGGCAGAAAAGCCAAGTGTAGATTACTGCACAAAGTGAGAATTTTATTTTCCTTGGTCAGGATATGTACAGTCAGTCCAGCTTGGATTTACAAGGCTGACAATTAATACTGAACAAACAAGAACTCAAACTATGAATTATGAAAGAGCTGCAGCATCTGAAACCGACCACAATGAACATTTGAAAGATAAACAGTACCACAGTGCTTCAGTTTCAGCTTCACAGTTTGTCATGTCTTTTATGGATTGTGATTGTCTCTCTCAACTCACCATATATTTTTTATTATTAAGGGTTTTTTTTTCTTTTTTTTTAATCAATTACTAGAAATTTCAGGCAACCCCATGTGGGGTCCTGGCCCCAAGATTGAAAAACACTGTTTTAAACACATCACATCCTTGCATTGGTTACTGACACTTGTATCAATAGTTGCATTTCTGTCAATCTTACACATTGACTGGTTTCACAGATGCAGACGCCACAACTTTCGTGTAAAATGCTGCCCCTTTCTGTTGAGAGCAAGAATTCAGATTTGAACAAATAAATATAATACCTTTAAAGGACTGTTTAATTCACTGTTGTGGTAAATGCACTGGTTTGAATAACCTCATCAAGGACCATGTTACATCTGTGAGGATTTTTGTGCATCTTTGACTCTTTGCAACTTTTATTTATTATTATTGTTTTTTTTTTACTTAAGGTGTATTGTTCCACAAAATTTCTCATTCACACTAAGCCTCACATCATTGCAGATTAAATCCCACCCACTGCTTTGACATGTGACTTGGACAGGTTTCTGAAAATGCACATAGGAGACTTCAACCTGCTGTTTAAAAGCACTTTCAGACGTGTCCCCTTAAAACTGAAAACATAAGATTTGTGCAGGTTTATTGTTAATAACACACTGAACATTATGTCAGCGGATGTTTTCACAGATACAGATGCTTTTTTCCTACTTCTGGAGGTCATCGTGGTTGGATAGCTCTACTACATTTTGCCGTTTGTTGCTGACAACAACCTCCTGGAAAGTGCATTACTCATATATCTCAGACCACCACAACCATCTCTCAACATCCTCTGAACATTCACTTCCTGGAAACTATTTCTTCTGTGGGTTTTGGCCAGGTTAGGCTGATAGGGTATATACCAAACATACTGTCATACAGGGAGATGTGAGCTTTCATTACTATTTAAGTGATGTTTGTAGCCCCGGTAGCATTCATTTACAATTACAGAGTTAAAGTGAGGAAATAAAACAGCAGATGCAGACATTGACTAAAGGTAAGCGTGGTTACTACATTCATCTTCATGTTTAAAGGATGTGACATTGAATCTATCACTGCTCTACGATCAGACATCACCTCTCATGATCAGTTATTAAAAATTTTTCGATCAGTTTGTTTTCATTGTATTGGCAATATGTTTTAACTGCATTTTATTCTTTACGAGGAGCCTTGGTTAAATAATTAACCTATGACTTTCCAGCATGTTACAACCAAAACTATGAATTTAACTTGAAGTCTGACTTTGTCTCAAGGTGGGATGGAGAATCTATTTCGACGTGTCAGGACCTTGTCTCTGTTGTGTTGCATAGTCTGTATTTCCTCAGCAGAAGGTAAAACCACATCTGTTCTGTACCGTTTAACTGTGGATTAGATGCCATAATGATCACACGGTAAAAACTGTTTTTGTTTCTGATGTTTTGCTTTCAGAAAGACACTCACTCTCTAAGGTAGTGGGCAGTTCAGTCAAGCTATACTGTAATAATGAGTCTCTCAACACACTTAAACAAGTAACATGGAAAAGGAATGGGGAGCCCCTGCTCAGCTTTGAACCACAGAGTCCCATTCACCAGTTTCCAGAAGCTTTAAGTCTGAACATAAGTATGTCTGAGTCCGAAAATGAACTCTATGCACTGATCATTGAGAGTGTCCGAATGGAACATGAAGGAAACTACACCTGTGATATCATTTCACCGTCAGGAGTTTGGAAAAAGGAGTGGGAGCTGATAATTACAGGTGTGTAATGACAGTAAATGACAGATGATAGAATACAACACACAGAATTCACAAAGAAAATGTAGAGAAAAAAAAATAGAGGTTAATCCACAAAGACCCCAACCGCCTCAAGCGACCAAAAGTATCTACTGATGTACAGTGGAATAATTCAGGTAAAATGCAGTTTCTCAGATTTTCAGTGGAATCAGATGACACATTTGGACATTCAGAGGCTCTGTAGTAAAGGTGTAAATGTCGTCATTTTCCACAACACTGATTCATCAGTTAAAACCATGCAATTTTACAGATTGTAATCCATTGTAGACACTTGTTTTTACGTTCAGGTAATGATATATTTTGCTGAAAAAGTCACCTTTTCTTCAGTTTTCACTTTTTTGATGAAATAACTTTTGAATTTACACTGAGCTTTTATGAATATCTACATAAACGGTGGATTGAACATAGGAAAATATCCGATTTTCACTGAAAAATGCAAAATGTAAAGGGAAATACTAACATAAATGTCAATAAATTACTTCGGAAAGGCAGAGACATGGTTAAAGGTTGAGAAAAAATAATTTGGGAGTTGACACAAAAACATGTCTACGCCTTTAAGAGTTAAGGGATCAAAGTTAATGTGGGGTGATTTATAACAGCGCAATTGTTGTATTTGCTCTTCTGGATAATCCTCAAAGTAAATACACAGTAGCACAAAACAGTTTACCTTTCCCTCACTGTCAGAGACATGTACACCCAAAGAGAGTCCACAGAAAGTTTATAACATCACATTTTTTTCACTATTAAAAAAAAGATCCAGTGATATTTTTTTCTGAAACAAATCTACAAAACAAGTAGCATCTCACATTTCCATCTTGGACATCATAGTAAGTATACTGAAAAATGAGAGAAGGCTGTAGGTGTTCTGAACCTTCACAACACAAGTGAATGTCACTTCCTCTTCCTTTATGAAACTGTCATCCTACACTCTTCAAATTCAGACTGACTGCATTGTAATATCTGCTTTCAACAGTTTGTTTGTCCCCCACAGAGAATCAACAAGCTGGAAAACTGGATATGAGGATAATGATTCCGGTTTTTTGCACTTGTAGCCTGGCTTTTATGATGATTTTGATCTTGATCATTGTTCAAAGAGTGTGCAAAAAGCCTCCAGAGTAAGTACAATGCAGCTCTAAAGTCATTCTAATGCACATAACATTGACTAATGATAACAAACTATAAGTGATGTTGAGTTGCAGCTCCAATATCTCCCATTTTTTTTGCAGAAATACCATTCAATCATCCATTGCAGAAGAGGTAAATATGTTGATTATTTTCCCATTAGTTCATAAAGTCTATTTTTGTTTAACTTCTTTCTGTGTAAGAGGTCTTTAACCTTTGATTTAAAAAAAAAAAAATCTGATTTTTTTTTCTACAGCAAACAGAAGATATTTATGAAAACTGCCTGGAAATGAATGTTAGACCACGACCCATCTATAATAAGCCGCTCCAGTACAGTACGATGGCACATTAATGTGTGTCCAGTATATGAAAAAGAGGAAGAGACTGCACAAATATAGGACCAGGAAATGTTGGAACACAATGATTTGCAGGAAATAAAACAGTTAACTGCTATACTTTCACATCCTCTTTTTAAAATTCATAATTTATAACCTTTTTGATATTTTTATTAAACATGCATCTCAGTTGTACATGAGTGGGCTTCTGCTGACACACTCTGCTGCTTCTTGTTTTTCAACCCTCATAAACATCACTTTTCACAGAGAATAAAACACCCCTTAAAACACTCACCGTACAACCTCCTGAGGCCCAGCAAAGTTCAAGTTTTTTTTTCTTTTACATTAAATAATTGCCTTGATTGGAAACAACATGATGCAAATGTTTTTTCAGATACAAGTTTTTATTTCTTTTCTTTTTTTTTTTTTTTTAAATGGAATTTCCTTTCCTTTCGACAACTTCTTTTTTTAATTCAAAGTGAAACTGAAATTCTTGTCCCCTACATAAGGACAAAAATACACCACTGGGTATCAGGAGGATAATAGCAATAAACCACATCATTCATTTTATCACCCACATGAACCTGCAGTGTGAAAAACCTCAACCAAAAGCATCTACTGATGTAAAATATTTAATACATTTAAATACATGTAAACAATTCAGGTAAAATGCAGATTCTCAGCTTTTCCCTAACATCACATGTGTCTTATTTGGACGTTCAGAAGCTCTGTGGTGAACATGGAAACACTGTCATTTTCTGCAACACTGATTAGATGGTAGAACCCATGCAGTTTGACAAATACCAGTCATTGTAGACATATTTTGGTAAAGATATTTTTTGCTGAAAAAGTCACTTTATCTTCAGTTTTCACTGTTTTGGTAAAAAATAACCTTTGAATTTATTATCTGCACAATCAGCAAATTAAATATAATACCTGATCTTCACTGAAAACTAAAAAATGCAGAGGATAACACTGTAACAAGTGGTGCCGGGCACAACAAACCCCGCCCTTCACAGGAAGTGTAGCTTATTTTGGCATCGATCCAGCTGATGTCATCATGTCTGTGTCTGTGGTGATGTCAACATATCAACTGCCTCTATATATGTGCCAAGTCTGAAGTAAACTGAAATAAAATTTTTGCTTTTAGACATTTGAAATTTTGCCCATTATAAGGAAATGGGAGAAAATAAGGATATTAAAAATTCCCCCAAAGATGTTAACTTTGACCTACTTTTCTCAAAATGTAACCACATCTATTCTGGGTCAATGGCAATGTATAAACTTAATTTGGTATGAATTCAACCAATAGTTTTGCTGCTACAGACATGAAATTCCAACCATTATAAGTAGATGGGGAAAAAAAAGATTTAAAAAAATTCATAAAAAATTTAAACTTTGACTTACTTTTTCCAAAATGTAATCAGATCTATTCTGGGTCACTGGCAATCTATAAACCCAATTTGGATTTGGTATGAATTCAACCAATAGTTTTGCTGTTAGAGTGTTAACAATCAAAGAAATAAAGAAACAAAGAAGCCAAGACAACCAAAAACAATACCCCTTGCCTCCTCTTCAGAGGTGGGGTAATAAGTGGTGTTAAATCACTTAGGAAAGGTTAGATATAGAGGAAAATTCATTTGAAAGTCGCCCCAAAAGTTCTAGGCTTTTAAAGGTCAATATGCCCCCTACTGGCTGAAAAAAAAAACACGTTTTAAAATGGCGTTTCATTTACACATGGAAAACAGTGAACTCAAGGAGACCAATGTCCTACACAGAGAGAAGAGGAATTAACACATCAAAATACAATAAAAATAAACATAAACAGACTGACTGTATAGTTTTGTGCAGGACTCTCCTCAAAAAGAACAATTTTAAGGACTGATAATGCAAAACATAGCGTTGCTTTTCAACCCCCACTCTTTCAAAACTTCTCCTTTGTTTGGTTGCTTTCCTTTGGCATTTGCAGAGGAGTTCGATTAGAAGGTTTACTGTGTCTCAAACACAAAGGACCTTATTGTGTTCATGATACTGGCCTTATAACATCATGATGTAACTTTATACAGTTATGGAGAGAACCACAGACACTTCTTCATTCCTGACTGGGGTAGTAACGAATATTTAATACAGGTACACTGTCTAGAAACCATGGTATGTGTTGACGAGTACTTGAGTGCACTGAACCTGAGGCCTGCATCGTGTTTTTTCAGCTTTAATGAAAACATAGTCTGTTTGAAGAGAATAACAGTCTGTAGATTCCAAAGTAAAGTGCGTAATCTTTAGAGGTATCCAATGGTTTAGCGTCAACCTCACCAATCACTGCAGTGACTAAGGCCCTTATGAGAACTAGCACTTGTTTTGTCTATTTCGGGCTTTCTGGAAGTTAAAGGGTGTGTACTGTGGTCCAAACTCAAAAATAGCATTAAAAAAATGTAAAGGAAACAAGAAGTCATCTCTGTAGAAGCATGACAGTGCATGAACCTCATGAATATTATATTCCACTTCTGCAAATAGATCCCCCTAAATCATACACACTGAATCTTTAGTCAACCAACAAAACAGTTAAACATCAGGAAATCAGATGAATGGTTAAATTCAGACACAGATTGAACAAGAATGGTGTTACAATAATGTGAATACTAAGTTGATGGTGAAATCCTTTATTCAGTCATCACATAACACAACCACTGTCAACACTATAAACATTACCAATAGGTTAGTGACTGAAAAGGCACAAGCAGAAGCACAATGCCTGTATTATTGCCTGTCCTACATAACAAATTAAGCTACCCAGCATTCTATATAAGAACAAGAAAAAACAAAAATATAAACAACCAAACAATATAAAGAAGTGAAACTAAACCAGAAAAACAGAAAACATAACCTACTAAATTAATGGTAATTTAATGTAGAGTAGAAAATAAATTATTTACTTATTAGATCTTAACAACTGTAACCTTCAAAAATGGCCCTACATAAAACACAAAACATACTTGTACATATTAGTACTAAAACATTTTTGATTAGACTACTTCAAAGAAAAATACTTAAAATAAATATATAAAGCAATAATATTAAATAAAGCCATTTCTCCCAAATAAGCAAAAAATTGAAGGCATGTTTTGTTGTGGGGTTCAGCTCTCCATAAACACAGTGTCTACTGGTGTTTAACATGTACAGTCACAGAAAAAATTATTTAGACCATCTAAAGTCATCAAAAACAATGGTTATGCAATCAAGTACTAACTCTTGTGTGTATCATGTGACTAAAACAGACAGAAAAGAAAACATGGAATCCCTAAAAGCACTGTTTTTGGCAGTACAATGCCATAGCTACTGATGTAAGAACTGAAGTGATTTTGGTTATTATCAAGAAAACCATGGAAAATAGCTAGGTATCAGTTCTGAAATGAAACTCTTATGAGCTGTTTTTGGTGTTATCATTGTATTTGTCCAAACAAATGTACCTTTAGTTGAACCAGGCATTAAAATGAACAAGAAATTGAAGAAAACAATGGTGGTCTAATAATTTTTTCCCCGACTGTATTTTACAATTTACTGTGCATACTGATTTAAAAACAGGATGGAAACCAGTTACAAACAAAAACACAGAAAACTCCGCCAAAGCCAACAGTCCAGTCCTCATTATTGTACCACACTCAAACCCCATGTCGTACATCATTATCACTAAAGATGACTAATTCCAGTGTGACCGGTTTAACTACTGATGGAAGTGTAACGGCGACTGAGCTGGATGCTCCATTATGCCAAGCACAGAAACCCTGACTTCACTGAATGTTCTTTTGTCTTGTGTGATGTGAGATCAGTGACATGACAGGTGAATACATTTTTTTTTACCTGTGGTTTAGACAACATAAAGAGTAACAGAGATATAAAAATGCAAGTAAGTGGTCAGTACATGCTTCAGCTACATTACAGACTGTAAACCTGACCTGTTCCAACACTTGAAACTGTCGATTATTCCACAAATCGATTGTTAAGGTGCCGTTATGATTTCTAGTCTGTGCTTCTTTTGTCTACTCCTTCAGTTTGTCAGTTGGTGCTACTTATTACTTTAACCCATAAAGACCCAGACAACCACCGGTGACCAACAGCATTTCATCCCTTGAGAATCAGCTGCTTCTATGTCCACTTTTCCTCATTTTGAGAAAACAGAGTTTGAAAATTTCACCTGTCTGATCTCTGATATTTCAATCATCTTTTGTGTGGAATAGTGTTGACTGTGGAAGGTACCCTAAACATATTGTTAACATGTTCTAAATCTCCATAGGCTTAGAGATATAAGAAGTCAAAAATGGACATAGAACTTTCTGATTCCAAGGTATGTAAGTTGTCCCTGGTCAACATGTTCTATGTCCAATATAGGACCTGGTGCCTTTACAGGTGTCACTTATGATCAAAATCAGGAAGTTCTATGTCCACCACAGTTGTTTTTAAAAAAGTTATGAACAAACCAAGAACGTTTTAGTCAGTGATTATATGTATTTATACTGATGTCACAAAATGCAACAGTAAAAACCATCCTTTGCTAGTGTTTTCCAATCCACATGTATTTAAGGTTGACAGCTAAAATGAGCACATCTATCCTTTTTCATTAAAAGTAGAATGGTGAATAAACATGTTAGGACACCTGGAGTACCTGAGTGAATTGTGTTAACTCAGTTTTCATGGCAAACAACCATTTTCCAGCCATACTTCAATCCTCAAATGCAGGATAATTAGTTGTGGAATGTAGGAAAATGATGTGTAACACCATGAACCATCTTTTTAAGACTGAGGATTGATAAGAATTGAAAATTCTTCGTACACTCATAGATAAAAGTCGATGAATGAGCCACATTCTCATTTGAACCTGACACCGGACAACATTTCCCACTTGACCAGAATCTATAACATAAAAAATAAAAATTAGAAAAAAAAGTGTATAAAATGCAAAAATTGCATCAAAATTAAATGTACATTCACAGATAAAACAATTATATCAAATCAATGACAAGTCTGTAAATAAGCCAAATTCTCATTTGAACCTTAGGCCGGGACAATATTGGCCACTTGACCAAAATCTAGTACGAAAGAATGAAAAATAAAACTTATCCAGAAATGCCAAATTTTGCCTCAAAATGCCTCATACACTCAAATATAAAATGACTATCAAATACACAAGTTTATCAATGAGCCACCTTCTCAGACCTGACTCTGGGACAGCCTTGCCTGTCTAAAAATGCCAAATTTGAACACTGAACTACTGTGAACAAACATTAAACAAAACTATTTACATGATAGCCCTGTTCAGACCAATCATTTAAAACTTTACCAGTATCAAAATGCCTTACTTCAACGGCATAAAGTAAACATGTCTCAGTCAATTTGAGACCCCCTCCATGTATTTTCTGAGCATACATCTTTTTTGAGCGAATGTCACATGATCCAGGTCTGGCCCCTGACTGGCTCCTCTTGGACAAAGAACTACCTGATTTGAAACGAGCTCCACTCAGGATATAGAACTAAATGTTTCTAGGTGTGAGTGTGTGTAGATGTTTAGCTTGGAGCTAAGAACTTTGGGACATAAACTTAAATGGTTTTAGAATGTCCTGATATGCTTAACTCATTTCTGCAAAAAGTGGACATAGAACCAGCTGATTCTCAAGGGACGATTTGCCAGTCTCAACTGTTGATCCACTAATCCTGCCAATACAATATAGTAAATAAATAATTGAGGTAAAATACAGTTTGTCATCTTTTCATTGATTTACCAGTAAAACCCATGTAGTTTGGTAAATGAAAGGAGTTGGAGATGCTCCTTTTTACATTCAATGATTGATATCTTTCCTGAAAAAGTCACTTTTTCTTCAGTTTTCTCCATTTTGATACAACCTTTGAATTTACTCTGCGTTTTCATGAATATCTATATGATCAGTGAAATGAACATAAGAAAATACCTGATTTACACTGAAAAATACAAAAAACAGAAAATAATATGATAATAAATAATAAATAAGACAGGTTAAAAAGAGAGTAAAATTCTTTTGGGAACTGCCACAAAAGTAGCACTGGGTCTATATGGGTGAAGTGACTGTTGCCATGGTAATAGGGGTATTAGTTCATTTAAGCCTGGTCTGGTAAAGGTTCATACCGTTTTCCAAGTACAATTATGTAGATAATTCATTTAGCAGCCCTCCCTGCTGTCTGGCAAATCTCCGTGAGCGGCCTACAAGACCCGACACGGCAACATCACGTGACACTTCTGACGAAGGCTACAGGAAGTAATCGAAACTAGTCAGCAGGTAAAAACTACTCCCACCTGCTAAATGAATTATCTTCACATTCAAGCCTGGGGATTCGTACTTGGCCCGTGTGTGACCTTACCACCAAGTGTCATGAAAATCCTGCTGAGAAACAGAGAGGAAAGCACGACAAACATGAACCATCACACCACCACCTTGGCATTCTTAATACTTCAACCAAAGAGGTATTTTTCATCATGTGATCAATCACGTTTGTCTTTTGGTTCCTAATGATGACAGGAGCCAAATCCTGTGAGAAAAGCTGGAATTCACACCCACACACAAAGTTCATTGTTGCAGACAAGTTTTTTCCCAGGCTATTTTACAACTGAAGGAACTGATGAACCATTGTTATCAATGACAGAGTAACACAACCCTATGGCACCAAAGAACAAACAGAAGGAAGATAAAGCTTATAGTTTGTAGCTTAATGATCATTTATAACTTAATATGTAAATAGACAAGGAGACAGTAGGTCTGGGTGGAGGTCTGTTCTATTTGTACTTCTTTTGTTTGTGTCTAGTTTCACACTGATAGCTGGATGTGTAACAGTAGAGGTATAAAACCCAGTTCAGACCAAAAAGTCACAACTCAATAAGCTGAAATCGTGCTTCTACATGCAAAGTCCAGATCTGGAACTAAAAGTGAAAACCTCCCAGTTCACACCCATGCAATGAGACGTGACAGAGCATCATATTATGCTGTTCTGATCTCTGTGCATTTCTGGTATTGATGAAATGACAAAACAATTTTCCATCTCTGTTCCTGGAATGGTTCTTTCCTTTTAGAGGAGTTGGTATTGAGTTGTGCTACACTTCTTTGTGATTATTCAGCCATGAATATGGAACAGAACATGCAGTATGTTCTAAAACAAGCCACTGGTGATTTGTCAGACAGTTCAGTATTTTCCGCAACAGATTAATCTTATTGTGAATCTTTGGTCTGAACGGCAGAGGCTGAGGAAGTACTAATTATACAACCAGACTACCGCAGAGCTGCACAATTTGGTGAAAAACAAAATACACTGAGATTATTATATTATTTTGGAATTTCCCCTTGTGGGACTAATGAAGGAATATCTTATCTTATTATTGAGCACGAAACTCCAATGACGCACGAGTCTGTTTACTTTGTATTCAAGGATAATGCATAGTTACAACACGCAAACTTTAACTACTAGAAAATATTAAAACTTGAAAACAATTAAAGCAAACGCACATTTTTCATGTTTTATGCAGTACGAATATGACCATACATAGACAGAACCTATCAAATGCAGCATTTTGCAGTTTCATAATCACACAGGCTGATTTGATTAAATTTGCAGCTCTCGATTACAGATATACAAAGTAAAACTGCAAGCTACTGTTAATGAGGCGGGGGGAAAAAAAACATAAAAAAGCAAGGATATGCAGTACAACAGCTTAGATTACAGAGGTCTTTTGCAGCCGTTTTAACACGGCACTTCATTCTGACCTTAAGACAACTTAACGCATCATCCTGTTTTTTTATCTGTCCATCTTGTGTCAAAACAAAACTGAAATGCTATTTTTTCAACAAGACCGTAGCATCAATGTTCAGTGAGATAAAGGCCTCTCCCTCATATATGTCTTAACTGACTGTTGACACCAAAGCATCAACATGAGAAGGGAGCTGTGAAAAACTAAATGTCACTGGTGTCTATGGACGTAAAGAGCTATTGTACCTTTACTACATAATACACACTAGAAAAAACTGAGTGGAAAGTTAAACTACTTGAGATTTTCTCTGGAAATGTTTAAGATGGAGAACTAAAACCACCACAGAAAGGGTGAAGAAAAAATAATGTTGACTGAAATTAAAATAAAGCCACCACGGAAACTAAAAACTGCAATTTTACTCTACTTTTCTACTAAACTTAAATAAAAAGTAAATTCATATCTCCTCGTTTGGAAGTTTAAGCACATGACAGATGATGTTATTCCACTGTTATGGTAAGAAAAGAAACTTATGTGGTCATAAAATACCACATGTAACATTTGACACTTGGTAGCTGTAATGCCTTTGCTGCGTATCTGGTCTGGTCTGGGTTTTGGTCTTGGCTAAGTACTCATCTGGTCAGGAAATGTGGTCTTGACAACACTATCTGACATGTATACATTAATCCTACCTTCTTTCAGCATTATACAAAACAAATTAACACTAAAACTACATCAGAACTAAACTTAAAGTAAGCATTTCCCCTAAAATCGACTGAAAACTACTTATGTTTTTATAAACTGTCGATTATTGAAACCTATTGTGGAAAATCTAGAGCAACAAGTGCACTCATATAAATGAGTGGACAGATTACTTCAAACCAGTTCTTCAGTGCTGATTATGAATTCAGTTTTCAATAGCCATTCTTCAGTAAAACATCACTTTCCTCCCAAAGTACCCATTATTAAGTCCACTGTATGTGGGCTGTATGTCTTAATGGTGTGTATGAAACTGTGCCCTTCTATGAATCAGAAATTAAAAATATGAGATTATCAGTTTTAGCTGCCAGAGAAATTATTTACATTGACTCCCATACAGTGATTCTTTGTGTAAGTTTTTGTAAATTACACCAGATTATTCAGTCAGAAATTCTATATCCATCCTGCAAAAAACATATGTGAAAATGTTTCTGCATTTCAGACATGAAAGACTGGACCAGGGGTGTCAAACTCCTTTTTTTTCAGGGGCCACATACAGCCAAATTTGATCTCAAGTAGGTCGGACCAGTAAAATAAGAGCATAATAACTTATAAATAATGACAACTCAAAGTTTTCTTTGTTTTAGTACGAACAAAAATTAAAGTATGAAAATGTTCACATTTACAGACTATCAATTAAAAATGTGAATAACCTGAATATTCATGTACAACCTAAAATAACAATTTTAACAATATTACACCTCAGCTTATTTACACATGTGAATTACAACATATAGATCACAGTGGATCTACAAAGGCACAAAACATTTAATAACAGGCATCTGGATCTGAAAAATATAGGATTTAACTTCAGAATCATTACAATCTGTCAAGACTCAGTGATACTCTTGACTGTTAATGTCATCTGTGCAATTTTTGTACTTTGCATATTCGTCTAATGGGCCCCATTAAACCCTTTGGAGGGCCAGTTTTGGTCCACCAGCCTTATGTTTGACACCCCTGGTCAAAGCTGAAAATATGACAGAAACATGAGACGTGTAAAAAATGTAAAACATACAAACGCAATATTGAATTGGAAATAACAAATGGGGCATGAAGTACAAATTCACATTTACAGTGTTATAGCCGCATCAGCTACGAAGCATTTAAAAAGGTCTTTTTCAAGTTGGACATTATCCTTACACTTGCATAGTAAAATCTGTGTCCTGTTCAGTTTCATTCTTTTATTTATTCATTCATTATCTGAACCTGCTTTATCCTCATTAGTGACCCCCTCACAGGGGTCACTGGAGCCTATCCTAGTTACTTATGAGCGAAGGCGGGGTACACCCTGGACATGCTGCCGGTTCATCACAGGGTGAATTCTTTTATGACTGTGATAATCAGGCATAAAACCACAGCAGATGTGCCGCAACTGTGTTGTCAAGGATCCAGGATTCTTGTTTGCAACACAGTATTTGTCCTTATCTGTGAAAACCGACTGTTGATATAATAAACGAAGGAGTTTGCATACCGTTAAAACAGTTGGTGATAGGAGGCCTTGGATAGCCGCAAAAAACCCCTAGGTTGGAGGTCAGGAAACCTCACTTCCTCCACAGTTACACTTCTGGCTCACAGTGGATTTTGACCACAGTTTCACTGCAACACTTTGAGGACACCCCCTCAATGAATTATTTAATTGCTCTTTTCAAAAGACATGAGGTAAAGACAGAAAAATGAACGTGTGTCCCAGTTATGTTCCTTTATCGATTAGTGTTATGTAATAACCCTATCACTGTACCATGTGTTTAATGCATGCAGTAAGCCCCTTTTCCACCACAGGAACTTTACCAGGAACTTTCACTTTACCTGGAACTTTGAAAACCTTGGCGCATTTATACAAAAATTACCCAGGCAAAATAATTTTCCCTCAACCCCAAACTTTCCCTGAAAAAGTTTGTCTCGCACCTACAAGTGCATTGCAATGCCTCTGAGTATTTGGCAATTATACATAAAATAGCCTGGACCTTGTCAAGCATATTTGCCGAATACTCTCAAAAGAAATTCAGTGGGACTTCGAGACAATGACTAGAAAGGACAGGGTCTGATTTGAATACATTTTCAGACACTTTCAAATGCGGTGGAAACACAAACCACACAGATTACAAGGAATTCTTTTACCCAGGTAAATAAATTCCTGGTAATAAAAGTTCCTGGAAATCTGGTGGAAAAGGGGCTATGGCAAACTTTGGGATAAAAGCATCCTACTTCTGGAGGATTGGAAGAGATCCCTGCTCACACCTGGACTGTCCTTGGTCCCTGTGTGAGCTCTTATCTGTGCACGAATAAGACCTTGAAATAAACAAACACATTTCTGCTTCGAGAAACTTGTCCCACAGTGGTGGTTTTTGGTCTTCAAATCCCACACTCAAAAATGAAAATAAGGTGTCAAAAGCAGAAAGGAGGCAGCAGTGGAGAGTAACAACAACTGATATACGCCACCTGCAAATGCTGCATCTTTCTGAAACGGCATGTTGCAAGGTGGTCCGTAAGCTCCTGTCTGTCTTTTTCTTTCCAGGAATGTCAAACACACTGGGATACCTATGGGGAACAATTTTAAAACATCTTAGTATAGGACCATTTTTTACTGTAAAATGCTGCATATTTAACTTTGAGGGAAACAGCAAACAGCCATATTGTACTGTAAAAATGTAAATACTTAACTTACTTCTATCTCAGGCCTATCCGTCTATAGTTCTGCTTCTGCTGGTGTTCCCTCTGCTTCTGAACTGCTGACCCGTTTCCTTACCGCACATCTACTGTCTTCCGTCCTGGATTATAAACCACTATTAGTAAACTGAACATCAAAAGAAAGTTATCACATATTCTATGTGATGTCATTTCACACCATTTTATTAAATATGAAAACAAATTCTTTCTTGTTCTTAAAAAAACATTTAATTAACAAACAAAATACAACAAACAACAAATGGTCAAAAGGTGCACAGCCTGTATCAGGGCTCAGGGAGGACATACCCAGTACTGAGGACATTGATCTGGACCATTTGGTCAATCTTTGACTTGCTGTGGATTAATAATGTTGCTTGTTGCTAAATGTGAACTCTGTTGAACCACCCTTTGTCATATTTTACATTATCCTCTGGATACTTATCCACTGTTTTGTTGTTTGTTGTATTTTGTTTGTTAATTAAATGTTTTTTAAGAATGAGAAAGAATCTGTTTTCATATTTAATAAAATGGTGTGAAATGGCATCACGTAGAGTATGTGATAAGTTTCTTTTGATGTTCAGTTTATATATAAAAACGAAACACAACTTGAGTATGAAGTGTTTTGGGTCTCTGTACCTCAGAAATGAGCCAAATTTGTAATACAAAAATGCTGCACCACCCAGAAGCAGGCCAAGCAAAATAAAGGACAAAGAAAACAAGGTCCAACAGGCATGGCAGGCTCCTGAAGGGAGACAGAAGACAAAAAAAAAAACAAGAAAACAGTTAGATGATTGCACTAAAAAAGAAAAAAATTATGCAATTTTAAAATACACACCTTGTACCTTCCTCTGCTCTAAAAAGATAAAAAAAAAAACAAAAAAAACACACTTGACATTATTTTGTCCTCTCTGGAAAAGTGGGGCCAATTTTCTAAATTTCTATGTTCACCCACTGAGTACAGATGCATTTGACAAAATCTTAAAAATCATCAGATATAACAGCATCCAATCAGCTCTTCAACCCTCCTACCTGTCTGATGACATCGATGAGCAGATTAGGAGGTGAAAAGTAATCATGGGCTTATTGCCCAGTGACATCAAAATACTATTAAGCAGTGCAGCAATAACACAAAATTATGAACATACAGTCAGGTCAATATGTTTCTGGACAGTGACACAGTGCAAGTGTAGAGCTTTAAAGGGGTTAAACAAAAATATTCATTCATTCATTCATTTTCTGAACTCATGAGGGTCATGGGTGTGACCAGTATTATCACAGGAAACAAAGATATTACATTAACCATTTAGGAATTTCAGCCATTTTTAACAAAGGCTGTCTATGATTCAGTAAAATACAACAGTCATACCTCGAACCTCAAAAATTTCATATTTCTTTACAGAAATTCAGATTGAAAATAATTCAACCTGATGGCCCTTTTGTCATTTGTACTGCTTTTAAAGGGAATTACAGTATTTTTTCATTCATTCATTTCCTGTAAGTGACATATGGAGACAAACAACCATTCACTCTCAAATTCACAGCAACAGGGAATTTAGATTGACCAGTGACTTTGGACAATGACAGGAAACTGGAGTACCTGAAAAGAACCCATGTAGACGAGAAAATATGTCAACTCCACACAGAAAAGCCTCAGCCTAGGCATGCAACAAAACTAAAATGGATAGCATACGATAGTAAATTTAGGTGATCCAAAATTGACCAAAACTATAAATATTGGGCAACTAAGGGAGTTACAGCTTGGTGTGTTCTGGAAAATAATGGGAGGCTGGAGAGTTTCCAAACTTTGGCACAAAAATATCAATTTGAGAAACATGATTTTTTCTGTTATCTTCAAATGAGAGACTATTATAAAGGGGAAATACAGGTGGGACCCTCCATGGAAGAGAGCGATGTGGTTCAAATCATGACTAAAGCATATAAAGATACCAATATTAGGATAATCTCAGCATTATATAAAGCCTTAATAATTCTCGATAAGCAAACAACTTATTATGTAAAAGTAAAATGGGAAAGAGAATTTGACATCGAAATTGATGATATAGATTGGCTAAACATGTGGAAATTACATCATACAACAACTAGCTCTAGGACATGGAGGGAATTTGCCTGGAAAAACCTTATAAGATTTTTTATTACGCCCAAGTTTAAAAGTAAACAGTTAGAGGCATCAGGAATGTTGGAGAGAATGCGGGGGGATGGATCTTGACCATTCTCATGTTTTTTGGAAATGTTCAAAACTTGCAGAATATTGGGAAATGATCTACAATGTCCTATGTCAAGTATTAGGGTACACAATTTAAAAGAAACCTGAAATTCTTTATTTGTGCAACTTTGGTGATGGCACTATACGTGAATACGAAAAATATTTGGTAAAGGTGATGTTGATAGCTGCAAAAAAATGTATAGCAAGGAATTAGGGGAAGATGAACGTGCCATCAAAGGATCAATGGATAAAAACGATTGAGGACATATTTGTAATGGAAAAACTAACACACAGATTGAGACTACAAGAACCACAAATGAACAAAAAGTGGAAAAAATGGACATTATATAAGCAAAATAATTGGTAAGACTGTGCTACCCAGACATATTCATGTTGTGTTTTCATTTTGATGTTGTTCTTTTAAAATTAAAAAAATATAAGTAACAAAAAAAGAAAAGCCTCAGCCTGCTCATGCTTCTGTCAGTTGGGCAACAGTGCTAACTACCAATGGAGCACCACACTGCCCTTTTACACTATTTTGACAGATGTCCTTTTACACTATTTTGACACGTCCTTTTACACTATTTTGACAGACTAAATGTATGTCAAAGGGCCCTTGGCGAAAGAGCTGGGGTAATTTTAGAGACCCTTTACCGTCATTGGGAGAAACTAGAGCAGCCGGTCACAGTTTCAGAACAGGACAGAATATTTTTCACTGCCCTACCAATAAATAGTCATAGCACAAATTTATGAGCAAAAAATAAGACCGATGGCCCTGTATTTCACCAGCATGTTCTATCAACAATCAATAACATGTTGAATTTACGAGGTTATTGGGTTCTGCCACTATGTTGGAGTCCTGTGGTCTTAATGAAGGAGATCCATCTCCCAACAGAAATAATAATAACAATAACTAGAAGCACTCGGAGAGCGCAGACCTCCGCCAAGGCTGATCAGTGGGCCCCCCCGTGGGCCCCCCCACCCCCGATCACCCCCAAAAGTTAATCATTTGTTCCTTATCCCATTTCCAACAAACCCTGAAAATTTCATCAAAATCTGTCCATAACTTTTTGAGTTATGTTGCACACTAAGAGACAGACAAACAGACCCTGGCAAAAACATCACCTCCTTGGCAGAGGTAATAATGGACTAGATTTTTTATAGTGCTTTTCAAGGCACTCAAAACACTTTCCATTATTGATCCATTATTCATTCGCTCTCATGTTCTCACTCTGGTGGTGGTAAACTACATTTGTAGCCATAGCTGCCCTGGGACAGGCTGACGGAAGCATCCGACCACCGCCAAACATTCACACTCATTCATCTATCAGTTGAAATAGGTGACACTGGGCCGGATCTATCAAAGGTTTGCGTGTATTAAAACGTGTGCAAACTCATTGCACGCGCAAAAAAATGTACAAACTGATTTACTAACAGTGCGCAATAAGGGCTGCGTCCTTCAAATGTGCAAAACAGCGCGTCTGCATCCAGTTAGTACCTTTGCCGTAATGAATATGCAATTTGGGGCGTTTACACGCAGTTGTGCGTGTGGTGGGAGGAGAAAATGTAAATATAATAATTTAGCACACGCAGAGTGATTTCTCAAACCAGAAAGCAATTTTGCTGATTGAAACTGCGCCTATAAATAACACGTTCCAAACGGAGGTGCAAACGGTTTGGATGCGTAATTACGCACACATGGCTGCCGTCGTTGTTTCAAGAAGGAGACGCAGAAATAATGAAAGAAGACGCAGAGAACGCATTTTTCACCCTCGTGTGAACATCTTTGGTATGAATGAGGAAACACTAATTAAAAGATATCGCCTATCCAGCTTTGCCATCCTGGAGCTGTTGGACGAAATCAAAGCAGATTTGGAACCAGCCACAAGAAGGAGTCAGGCAATACCGGCAATGACAAAACTCCTGGCAAGTTTACATTTTTTTGCATTTGGATCTTTCCAGCGAACGGTGGCTATCACAGCTGGAATCTCCCAGTCCCGTTTTTCAGAAGTGCTTTCTGAGGTCCTAAATGCCATGTTGCGCCGGATGGCCAAGTTTATTAGGTTTCCTCACACTCAGAACTCCTTGAATGAGACCAAACAAGGCTTCTTTGCGGTAGCTGGATTCCCCGGAGTTATAGGAGCGATTGACTGCACCCATGTGCAGCTTGTGCCCCCCGCAGGAACCGAGCTTGTGTACAGAAATCGAAAACACACGCATTCATTGAATGTGCAGTGCGTTTGTGATGCCAAAGGCATCATAACCAACATTGTGGCCAAATATCCCGGGTCAGTACACGACTCCTATATTCTGAGAAACAGTGCTCTGTTTTCCAAGTTGAGAGATGGCGAGTTTGGAGATGGCTGGCTTGTAGGTGAGTCAAATTGTACATTCCTTTGTAAAATAATTACTTGCATTAAAAACAAGAACATGTCTCATATTGATTCATGTGTTTTTTAAGGTGATAGTGCATACCCCCTACACCCCTTCCTCCTGACACCTGTTCTCAACCCGACCACTGCCGCAGAGAACAGGTACAATGAGGCCCATATACGCACACGGAATGTCGTGGAGCGCACCTTCGGAATCCTGAAGAGCAGGTTCCGTTGTCTGGACCGCACTGGAGGAGCACTGTTGTACAGGCCAGAAAAAGTGGCCCAGATTGTGGTGACCTGCTGCATGCTCCATAACATCGCCAAGCTACACGGACTGGAGCATGATGCCATGCCGGAAGACAACGTCGGCCCGTCCCTCCGTATGGAGCAACAACTGAATGCTGCGGGGACGCAGACACGCACCAGTCTCATTCAGAGTCACTTCTTGTGAGGTGTGTGGGGTATGTATTTATTTTTCTATTGTCATTTAATGGTATGTAATGCAGAAAAACACCTTGATTAAACATATGCAGTAGATGAGAATATGAGTGCAAGCCCGTTCCCTTTGGTTAGTGTGACCCAATGAAGAGCATTGCAAAGTTAAGCAAAACAGTTGTTGAAAAAAGGTGATTTCAATCACTTTCTAAATTAATATAAATATATCAAACGAAATATTCAGTCACCTAAACGTCAAATCATGTTAAGCCCCGCAAAATGCAGAAAAGCACCTTGATTAAACATATGCTGTAGATTAGAATACGAGCGCAAGCCCGTTCCCTTTGGTTAGTGTGACCCAATGAAGAGTATTGCAAAGTTAAGCAAAACATTTGTTGAAAGTGATTTAAATCACTTTCTAAATTAACATAAATATATCATCAAACGAAATATTCAGTCTCCTAAATGTCAAATTATGTTGAGCCCCGCAAAATGCAGAAAAGCACCTTGATTAAACTTATGCTGTAAATTAGAATACGAGCGCAAGCCCGTTCCCTTTGTTAGTGTGACCCAATGAAGAGCATTGCAAAGTTAAGCAAAATAACATTTATTGAAAAAAGGTGATTTCAATCACTTTCTAAATAATACAACCATATCATCAAACGAAATATTCAGTCTCCTAAACGTTAAATTATGTGAAGCCCCGCAGAATCAAAGACGCATGGCTTCAGTCACAAAACGTGGCAAAAAAAAAAAAAAACTCTTCATGGTGAAGCTTATTTTACACACAAAATAAATATTTACAGCCAAATGTAAGACAACTTAAACATGATCAGGATGAGTCTTCTTTTCCTTTGTCTTCAAAACGTCACCCGGTCTTTTTCTTTTGCGCAGGTGGAATTTGCCAGCCGTGTACGTCTCTCCAGTCCCCGGCTGCCTTGCCGTGTCCGTAGGAGTTGGCCGGCCCACGTCCATACCTGGAAGGAGAGCAGACATTGCCTCTAGTCCTCTCGCTACAGAATTGACGGCCATCGTCAGGGCGGACAGTGCGCTGACCACTTGTCTGCTGTGTGTGGCAATGGCCTGAGTGTCGCGCCTGACCGCCCGTGCCAAGGATGACGCCGCTCGCATCTCCCGTGCAATTGTCTGAAGGGCTGCAGACTGTTTCTTTTGTTCCCTTAGCAACTCCAAATCAATGTCCTCTGGGTCCTTTGGAGGCTCTGAAGGGGTGGCAGCTGCTTTGGTGGGATTTGGGGGGAGTGGCTGAACTTCTGATGAAGATTCTGCATATCAAACAAAGAGAAATGTTTTTTGTTGGGGATTTAACTTAATAGACAGCAAAATGTTACCATGGGAGGTACATTCATTTGTTATTTGGTGAATTAAAATATTTTCAAACGAAAAAGTGTGTTACTAGTCGCCTACCTTGTTCTGCTGTTGGGTCCAGAGTGTCATACCCGGCAATTCCAGCGACTTGCTCCTCGCAGAACGTCCACTGCACCTGCTCCTCAATGCCGGTCAGAGGGATTTCATCCGCTGGGCCTCCACCCGTTTTATTTGCCGATGTTCTGTTGTGTGCCAATTTTTCTTTTGTTCTCCTTCTAATGTCTTGATATCTTCTTTTTACTTCATCCATTGTTCGCCTCGTTTTACCAACAGCATTTACTTTTTGGCAGATTTTCTCCCATACAGCGTTCCTTTGTGCAATCGTCAGAGTTCTCTGCTTTAGCTCATCTAAGTGTTGGTTTGCTTCGTCAACCAACACCTCTAATTCCAGAGGGTCAAATTTAGCTTTACGCTTTCTTGTCTCTAAACTTGCCATGCTGCAAACCAACAAACAAACGCGCAAAATCCTCATTTAAATAGGGCGGTCTCTAACACTTTGCACCTGTTGACAATTGTGCGAGCAATCTTGATAAATCACCCGCAAACCAAGGTTCAGCCCCCCACGCAAAATTCTAATTTGCGCAAGCAAATTACTACACGCAAACTGGGATCTTAGTAAATCCGGCCCACTGTCTCTTGAGGATCTTAACAAATTAACTGAAAGTCCACATATAACTTCCTATCAGTGCTCACTAGTAAGTATACTGATATCTGTGACCATTCCCATGATATAAACCATCAAAATATGGTCCATTATAAGTAACGGCAAATTTTTAATTCATCAAAAATTCAAAACTAAAAATTTCTCAAAACTGTGAATAAACTTTTAGAAATTGTCCCAAGGACGATACATTAAAAATTGTCCGCTGACCTAAAAACATAATGTTCTGATCCCTATTCTTGTGCATTTAACTGTTTTTGACACATCACCCTTGAGGGCTATAGGTTCACTTGCTGCCTAATATATCCACCCACCAATGGGTCCCATTGTAACGAGATAATCAAAATTAATACCACGTTACCTGTCAGTTGTCATAGTGTTATGGCAGATGAGTGCACTTTAAAGGATTGATATTTTAAATGTAATTATGCATTTAAAAACATTTCCCTGTGGTCTACATAAACTATAAATGCTATGCTTGGGTCTGAATTCTTCATTAATTCAATTCCACAGGTCCATTTTCAACCCTATTTCTGAGTAATGACACCAGAAAGGTTTGTTTTGAGCGCTGGCCCTTTAAATATAAATGAGCCACTTCATGCCCCACCCCCTCCGGGTTGTTGACCATGCTGCTGTGTCCCGTTCAGCCACTTGTGTTCATTAATACAACCAACAACTGAACAATTTGAGTAAGCTGCTCGAAGTTTGGACATATTTTCAGTTTTTACAACAACCGCTGCTGCTGAAAAACAATTATGTCGTACTCACAGAAATGTTTGTTGAAGTCTTGACCTTATATGTGCAAATGTTACGACATAACTAGTTATAAAACGTAACAAATTAAGCAGGAATTAAAAGAGATTGTAGAAATCCACTTGATTTTTGCCGGATTGAATATAAAGATAGCTTTGCAGCACCTGGAGGGTTCAAATTCAAACTTTTTGAACTATTAGGGTCCAAATACACAAATAAATGTACCAAAGGCTAACAAAAGTGAGTTTAGCTAAATATGACCCCTTTAAGTACTTGAGATTCAATTATCACTAAAGCGATAGGTAAAACAGAGGTATCATAGTGATTTCTACAGGTTATTGTTGATTCCCAGCATCAACGCATGCAGTGAGTACCTGGGAAAATAAACACCACCTTAAAAGCTGCCCATATCCTTTGAGCACTATTTAAAGCTGGTCTATTAAAGTACGCTTTTCTGTAATTTCCGTGGAGAGCGGTGAAGCAAGATCCACTCATAAGCGATCACTTGAGACTAGTGGAGATGCACAGTAATGTGTTTAGAGTTGTCCACATGCGATCGGATTGCTCAGGGCACACATTAATACCAGGTCTGAGCTGGGTCTTAGTGAAATTATAATGAGTTGGTTTACAGTTGCAATTAATGAATACTTAGTCTCCTATATGTGTAGAAAAAACATTAAGGTGTATTTAAGAGCGTATGTATGAAACTACTACCAACATTCACCTTCACAATCACTTTTTCTACACACATAAAAAATTGGTGACAAACCTTGACAATATCCCAGAATGTTAATATTTCATGAGAGATAATACCATAATTTCTGGTCTATAAGCTGCTACTGTTTTCCACACACTGTGAACCCACAGCTCAAATATGATGCGGCTAATTCATGTTTTCTGAGCTAACGATCGATCCGGCGGTCGAGGAAGGAAATGGAGCTGCTGCACGTAAGCTTGACATCAATGAATCGATGGTGAGACGTTGGAGACGGGGTGGGTACGGCTTATAGTCTGGAAAGTACGGTACATTAAATTTTTATAATGACTCACTGATAGCTGTGCAGTGGGTGGAGTACATCATCCATCATCTATTTGTTTTTCCATACATGGGTGGTGGCAACAAACCTAAATGCCAGACACCACAAATCCAAAATACCACTGCACATCAAGCTTAAGATATTTTGTAAATTTGCCCCGGCATGTTTTCTCTGTTGCACAAAAGTTAAATACCTCTAAGGTGATATGCAGGTGTCCTTTAGGAATCCTGTGTGTGTCCCTTTTAAGTCTTCTACCACAGAAGAAAAGTGCTTTTCTCCAAATGTCCAGCATTATTAAAGTTGTTTCCAAACACTGTGCTTGGGAATTCATTTTGTTTTTACACATCGGTACACAGAGTAAACACAATTTTCAATGAAGCCAAGACAAATCCAGCAGAAGAGAAGAAATGAGACCACCAAAGCCCATTACTACTGCTGCATTTCCACTGGAACCAGCTCGACTCGACTCGTGTACCAGATACTATTCCTGGAGACCGTTTCCATTACAGGATACTACTGACTTTAGAGTACCTGGACATCAGAGCGACGCAGCGTGTAACTTCCGTGACATGTGCTCAGAGAGCTGCTGATAAACTTGCTCATTGCTTGTTGTCCCGTCAAGCTCACGCTGAATTTTTTCGGCTCCCACCAAGGACAGAAATGTCTGAAACTCCTCAACCGACCACGTTGTAGTTTTACGGGGCTGCCATCATTGGGATTATCTTACCTGTATATTGACTGTAAAGTTCCGAATCTGTTTTTTTAAAATAGCAGGTCGTAGATTAATAACACAATGACGCACAGACTACTTTGACCAATCAGTGGTCTGCAGTGTTTACACGTCACATTTTAGTATCTCTTCCCCTGTTCTGGAACCTCAGAGGAGCAGATATCAAAAAAACTAGTACCGGGTACCAGATTCCAGGTCCTTTTTTACATAATGGAAATGCAAAAAGCCAGAGTGGAGTGGAGCTGGAACCATGTAGTGGAAGCGCAGCCTTACCTTTAGGGCTGTGGAGACAAGTCTGGCTGCATCAGACTAAAGCAGCTTGTAATTAGATCAGATACCAGTGCTTACATGTTTTTTTACAACGATGCTGATCTCTTTTATCAATGTCAAATCAACCACATCACTATACTGGTGCAGTTTTGGTGTCTGATGCCTCCTTTCATGTTACCTCAAAAAGCACACAAACTTGATAAGATAAGATAAGATAAGATAAGATAAGATAAGATTTTATTTATCCCACTATGGTGAAATTTCAGTTAACAGCAGCAACATACAAGTGCAGAGAAAAAGACAGGCAAAGAAAACACAAGAGTAAAAAAAAAGAAATATAAAAAGTGAAATAAGAAATTTGGTATTTATCCTATATACTATAAAGAATGTTTTGCTTATTACTGATGCAAAACAAGTTGGATTTAGCAAAGTAATGACAGCTTGCTGATGTCGGACACATGATGGATCAACCAGTTTAAAAAGATCAAACTATTTTCAGCTTGTACACCACATTGGACAGACAACAGCTAAAATCAAACCTACACACCTGAAGTCACTTGCATGTAAAGCTGTGCTTGCTTTTTTCCATATGAATTAGATGCTTCGCATGTGAAGACGCCGTTTAACTCAGAAGTCATGCGTAGAATATGCAGCAGTGAACCATCTGTTTTGACAGCAGGATGAGGCCATAAATGATCCGATCTAAAGAAAACAATAAGGAATGATGGCATTAGGGCACAGAAATTTCTTTGATAACATGTTAGACATTATAAATTAACAGACATGCAATTAATCATATGAATTTAAAACATTAGTCCTTAAAGGGTGCATATGCTGGTTTTCAACAGAGGCTTACTATAACACTGCTTCCCTTAATTTGTTTAATATAAACTCATAACTAACATAAAGAATGAGCGCAGTATGTAAAACAGACAGCAAAATGTACCTGTTAAGGACAGAACATTTTCATCATCCATAGAACAATATTCATTTATCAAATTGAAACCAGCAACAGAAAAAACAACATTCTCCATAAGTCAGTTCAATAACTCCTGTAGAGCTTTCATTCAGTCAGGTCTGAGGTGAAAAGTATGTCATGAGAACTGAAGGAAATCTAATGAAACACAGGCTGAATACGCTCAAATCAGGCTAATTTTTATCATACAAAATGTGCAAGTATACTTAATAATTCAGCATCATTGCCACCAGTATCACCATCAATCTAAAAAGTTATAGTTTAGCCTGATTTTGGAAGCACAGCACTGTCAAAGTTCAAAACAAAGAACAACTAAGATATGAGATATATTGATGAAACATTTTGTTATATTAATTACTGACACTGCTACAAGGCGAGAGTCATGCATAAGCAAACACTGTGCAGAGTGCCTGATATATGGAGAAGTATGATTGATTTAATTTGTGTTTGATCAGTTCCAGTTGATAAATGAGGAATGACATTCCCTCCAGAGGGTCAGACTCATTCTTCCATCTGTGCAGCCTCATGCGTCAGTAATCTTATTAATAACAGAGGAAGAATGAGTAACGTTCATTTACTGTGCTGCATATACAAGCTGTGTAATCACAAATATCCCATGAAGCACTGGGAGAGGGCCATGTGAGGTAAGAGACAAAGCGGTACCCTTCAACCAGATACTGATTAAATTGATATTGAAGACACTGACATCAACATTCTGTATGTCAACATGCTGTATAAATTAATTAAACTGTATCAAAGAGCAACATTATTCCATTTATTTAGTTTCTATGCACCACTGAGGAGCTGAAGTCCCACCTTCCAGTGTGCCTCATGGAACCTGATTATGGAAAATATGAATAGCAGTCAATGGTAAGAAACAAATACTTCCACTTGAATTATGTCACCATTTATACAAATGATTTACAAGTCAAGCAAGTCATGGTTTGTGGTAAAGATGGTGAAGTAACATCTGGTTTTGTGTGAAATGGTACAGTGGACTGCATCTCCTGCCTAACCAACACTAAAACAGCTGTTACCTTGGTATATTTAAGCTCCTTATTTGAGAATGAGGTGTTGGGTATTCAAAGAGATAAAAATCAGCACACCTGTCATGCTGAACCTGCAGAGACTTCATCAACCCTGATGGAAAGAGACAGCTAAAATGAAGTCACCTCCAGGACTTTCAGGTGCGTAGTCCAGAGGCAATTTCTCATAGACTGCAAGGGAAGCTCGGCTTCCCCTAAAATTACGAAAATTAAATGGTCAAATATGTTCGGTTGTGTTGACATTTCATTGACTACACATGTGTTAGAACACGTTCATCTCACAGACGAGTTTGTTCAGAATCAGCTTTATCACAAATCAATGGACTTGATGTTGTTCACTTCTCATACATTCCCGTTGCGCTGTTTTCTCATACGATCTCAGCTCAGTGCATTTGCCCGTAGATGCTCAGGGTTCATGCACTTCAATGGGACTGAGTGGAACAGTTTTTTTCATTGCCTCAAAACTGGACGGTAATTGGATAAATTCCACGATGTTGTCCCGCCCCCGGACGCTTGGCGTCTCTGGGGGTGAACTGAGCTGTGGGCGGAGCTCGGCTGGGCTGGACACTGGGCTTCCACGTGCTGATTGGAGGATCAGTCGAAAGGCTGAATCCCATTTGACTGACAGCTGTTTTGAGATCTCCTCCTTCACTTGACAGAGTTCAGTTTAATACCGTTGCGCATTCTGCTGTGAAATCGAGAGAGAAACCACTACGAAATTACTTGTTCATTTCTTGCACTGTAAATAAAACACACTCATTGTACTTCCTTGTTCAATTTAACATCATTTCAGCGTTTTCTTGTTTACTTGGTACGATAAGGTCACAGACCATTTTCTTAAAAAGGAATGGGGGGCCGAATTTATGTTTAAATAACTTGACCATTTTTTTTTATGTGGGCCGACAATGAGCTTCCCCTGTCTGAAAGACAAGCAGCTGCCACTGGCGTAGTCTTTCTATTTACATATTTCCAGTCTGATACTTCAATCTGAAACTTCATTGATTTGTAAAATTTCACACATGCAAATTTTTTCTCTGAAAAAAGGTCCCATGGGACACAACCAAAAGTGACTTTGGCTCTCTACTGACCCTTGGCTAAGCCCCGCCCCCCTCTTGTTTTCAATTTTATCACAGTAACATTCCAGAAGAAACAATCAGTGGATTCTGTGACACCATTTTTGAGGTTTACAGAAAGAACTAGTGGAATGATCATAACAACATAAAGTAGATTTGATCAACAATGACTGAAAGACACAAAGCTAAATAACTAACTTGTTTTGTAGATATTCATTAAGGCCAAATTACAAAAATGGCTCTAAAGTACATATTACAGTCCTTTCTGATTGCATCTCTCCAGTATTTCAGAACTATTATTACAAAAAACTGATGTTATTCCCTAAAGAATAACCGACATACAGTTTTTATATCATTATTTAGTTACCATAATGTCATGAAAGATGGAAAACTACCTCTACAGTTCTCAACCATCCTTAAACTGAAATACACACTTGTTAGACTTTTTAGTCTTTTCATAAGTGTGTCCTTGCTCAGTGACGAACCTCTTAAATTCTCCGTCTGTCTGTATGTAATGTGGTTACCTATGTTCAGGTGTGAATGGCTTTTAGCTTCAGAAAATTATAATTCCAACACTCATCTAAACCTAAAATATATTTGCTGTCTGACTTCCGTTCACACACTCCTTTAGGCATCACTTATTCTAGAAGCTTGAAGAACTCCCACACCCAGTTGTTAACGTGGGATTGGAAACAACTGTTTTGGGAGAGGCTTTAGTGAAGCGTCAGTTCTAAAAAAAAAAAATCAAACTGTAATGTCAAAGTTATGTTACAGTATAGGCAGCTGTCACATAATAGAAGTGTTGCATGCGTTTCTGTGTTTTCTGGTGTGACTTACATAAATGAGCCCATCCACTACAAAATGAACCATGTCAGAGTTACAAATGAAACAGTGCTTCAGGGTAAACGACAAGAAAAGCTTGCGAGTGTAATATGATGCTGAACCAGTTCATTCAAATGATCATACCTGTTCCAGGTGTACTGTACCTCTGGATTGCCATTCGATATACACTCAAATACACCACTCGATTTTTCCTGAACATTCACCTCAGTTGGAGGAACTGCAAGAAATTGACAGTGAAAAATAGTAATTAAAAATGTGCATGATATGAAAACAGTTTCAGTTCAATTCCGATAAAATTCTATTTCCATTGAGTTTTAAAGTACACCACTCCTCACGCTTACACTGAAAACTAAAAACACTTAAGTAGCTGCTCTTAGCTTACTGTTTTTCTAGTTTAACAGTGAAAATTTAAAGTTTTTATAACCCACAGCAACTCCCTAAGCAAACATTTTTTTCTGTATTCCTGTGGATAACATGTCCATGACTCTGCCTCTTGACAAGGTCACTATTGTGTTTCAGGGAAATTCCAACCAGGGACTATCTGTGCTACACTAAACGAAAACATCCTGCAATCTCAACGGTTCAACTGCACCTGATAAGTTATTTAGACTCCCACAGTAGTTAGTGCAGATTGATTTACAAGATATTTTTCATAGCAATGGATCACATAATCACAGTGGGATAGTAGTTTAGACAGGTTATAATGTAGTACTGATAATCCAAACTCTCAGCAGCTTGGAAGTTGGATTCAATACACACTTAGTACCAAAACAACCAACAGTTCAACACTATGTCTCCAGACTGTATCAGTAACTGAATAAAATGTATTGATTGTTGCACAAATCGATATTATGTAGTTATTATTATATAGTTATTATTATAAGATTTATTTTTCAAACTAAATCTCAGAGCCAGTTATTTTGGATAGTTGATTAGGGCTGGGCGACAAAACGATAACGATATATCGCAAAATAACTTTTCCTTGATAGAAATATGAGACGTGCTTGATACAATTTCGATAGAATTCATTCGTCCATGTTTTGGCAGAAGTAAGAACAGCCAATCATAATTAAGTAGAGCCGCACCGAACCAATCACGTTAGAGCCACGTAAAGTTAGGTTGACACACACAGCGCAGGAGTAAGAGCAGCCACAGCACATACGCTAATGTTTGGGCTGCAGCGGGAGATAACGAGTGTTCCCTCAAGAGAAAATGTGACAGAGAAACTCAGGCATCCGGGTTACTGAAAAGTAGAATGCAAACCGTTTCAGTTCAGGGCCTTCAATACAATACAGGGGTCTACCGAACAAATACATGTAGCCTATGTGAAGAACGCAAACACTCACCTTTCCTTAAGTTTCACTTTCAATTTTAAGCCAGTTATGGCAGTTAAGGAACGCACCCCCAAGTATATACCCCTAGTATTGTTTAGTGAAGATAGTCTGTTTTGTTTGTGTTCTCTTTTAAAAGTTGAAAGCCCTTGCCTGCTGGCCAGACTTTTAGTTTAGTTTTAAATATATGTACCTGTTTGATTTATCTGAAACAGTTGTATAATTTTCTTCTGCACATCTGTCATGTTCAACCTCTGACAGAAAATAAAATCATATTTAAATCAAAAATAACCTTCTGATGTCTTCACAACTAACTGATGAGTGACGGAAAATTTAAGCTTGACAAAGATTGTGATTTGATTTACATCATGACACATATCGATATTGTCTGATTGAAAAAATGATCGTGATTTGATTTCTTTCCATAATACCCAGCCCTTCTGTTGGTCAAAATAAAACTGTGTCTTTACTCTTCACATGCCGTGACAGCTTATCTTAGGGGGCCGTTTACACGGCGTCGGATTCAGTTGACTCCGGGAAGATTTCATCGCGGATTAGCCTTTTGTTAACATGGAAACGGTGCCTAGAGTGCCTGAATCCGGAAACTTTTGATACCAGGGTCCAGGGTGGAACGTTATCGATACGCTCCGCATTCCAGCTCCGTGTTAACGCGAGTCGGAGCGTTCCGGGGTAAAATATGACGTCACCGCATGCACGTGCAGCCAAGAACCGCCAGTTAACCCACTCCAGGCCAGTTGGTGGCGGTAATGCGCCTCCAAGCTGGTTTGCCAGCCTCTATGACACAATAAAGCTGCAGAAAAAGAAGGAACAACCACAACAATGGCCGGTGTCAGAACAAAATACGTGCTGCTAACTTTTATAATTCAGGGCCACATCCAGCAACAACCCAACTTCATCGTCTGTCCAGACAAAGAAGTCCTGCGTCTTCGTTCTACCACTCGCCATTGTTGTTTGTAAATAGTGTTGTCCGCCTATTCTTCTTCTTCTCATTTAAAGGCTGTCTAAACCGGAAATCGTTTGTGCGCAGGCGCGTGTTTTACCGCCACTGTTTCACTACAGCTCTACATCGCCAGCTACTGGTCTGGCATGGCCACTACAGCGTATTCAGCTGTCCTCGCGGACTCATGTTAACGCAGATCGTTATCATAGCGGCTTCGTCTTAACGTGGAATGATTTTAAAACGCAAAGGAGAAATCTTTGCGGAATTGGATCGTAGCGTTGCCGTGTAAACGTAGCCTAGATCTTTATTTAGACAGAAAACACCCACAGCCACAAATGAAAAGTCTTAGGACCGACTGACCCATGTTCAACTGCTGTTCACATGGAACCCTTCTCCACTTCGGCCTTCAAAGTTCTCGTTTGAATATTTGCTACTACCACCAGCTGCACAAAAAATACGTCTGGAGTCATCCAAAAAGTCACAGTTTAGTCTGAACTGTGAATCAACAAATGACCAACTTGGTGAGTCTCATCCAGTCTCTAGTGGTCTCAAAAATTCCCCCAGCCAGTCAGTCTGAGTGTGTACAGTCCATGTCTCTACTATCCAGTACATCGGTGTCTTTGGCATAACTTCAGAACTCTTTATTCTAAACACTCAATGATTATTTTAGCCCCTTTAAATGAATCCTGTCCGATTTAAGATGATATTACAACAGCATCTACCTTTACAGCTCTTCATCTTTTATCGCTGATGGCTGCAATGCTTCAACCACTTTGTGGAATTTATGGCTTGTTGATGAACCAACAGTTTAAAAATAGAGAAATGGCAAAAGTTAATGTTTGAGCCACATTATTACACAGTCTACCCTACAATGCTCTTTCCCACAGTAACGTCTAAATTTTATCCTCATGTTTGCGTTCTTGTTTGACACTGGTGTCACAGTTGGATTGCTGGGAAGAGTGGGTGTCTCCTGAAAAAACAGGTGTGGCTGAATTGATGTTTTTGCAAGAGCAACGGTAACTCCTACTCACACAGTTCTACAGAATTAAAGAGCCACTCCTTTTCAGCCACCATAAAAGACGAGCCAATTTGCTTTAAGCTTCTAATTTTAGTAAACAGAGCAACTTTGCTTAAAAATAAACTGGCTCTGTTCTCAGCTGGAATCACAAAACAGTAAGTATTCTCTGAGTGAACTCCAGAGTGAACTAGAAGCACTCGGAGACCGCAGACCTCCGCCAAGGCTGATCAGTGCCCCCCCCCCCCCCGATCACCACCAAAATTTAATCATTTCTTCCTTATCCCATTTCCAACAAACCCTGAAAATTTCATCCAAATCTGTCCATAACTTTTTCAGTTATGTTGCACACTAACGGACAGACAAACAACAAACAAACAAACCCTGGCAAAAACATAACCTCCTTGGCGGAGGAAATATGAGTTGGAGTTTGTGGAAAAGCTCAAAAGTGGCAAAAGGGGGGCGGGGGGGCAGTTGATGGGGTAGTACAGTATGTCACTATATTACAATATGTTGTGTGTTCTATGTCAAAGTTCGAAATCGACCCAAGCGCTTCAGAGATACCATGTCAACAAGAAGGATGTGGGACCGGCAGTTAACCTGAACGCTCTGGCAAACACCAGTACAGAAGCAGAAGTAGAATCAAAATTAGAAACACAGATGGTTTTGGCAGACAAAGGATCCTCTTTTTTATGTTAAACCTTATGACACAAAAAAATTACACCTTTATCATAGTCACTAGTCTCATCATCTACTGTGAAACTGTACGGAGCATTTTTTCCACCTCTGTGTTAAATAAAGGATGCTAATAGGGCTGGGTGATATCTGGAGATTTGAAATATATCGAGATTTTTTCATGTGCAATATACTAAGAGACTATAGCATTTCATTTTGGGTTTAAATTATACTCGAGCCGCTCCCTCCAACTCCCCCATATTACTACTCTCCTTGTCTGCCTCTCACTCAGTTTTATTGTACCCCGCCTCTCTCTGTATCAGAGCACAACCCACTCCACTCTCTTCCCCTCACAGCTCCGATGTGAATGTGGCTACGAACACAAGCGAGGAACAAACTAATGAGGAACTGGTTTGCAAGAGAAAGAATAATAGATCGCTCATTTGGAGATGGTTTGGTTTCCAGTCAATAGATGTGCAGCAGAAAAACCTGTACTGCAGGGAATGCCGAAAATTTATTCCTATGAAAGGTTCAAGTACGACCAATCTGTTTCACCATTTGCAACGGCAGTGTGAAGTGCAGTATTAAGAGAGTGTAAGGCTACATTCTGACTGCAGCCAAATGTGGCCCAGATCTGACTTTTTGCCGCTATTTGGCCTGTATCTGACCTGTCAAAGACAGTCTGAACAGCACAAATCCGATTTTTCAAATCCAACCCAGGCCACTTTCATATGTGGTACTAAATCCGATACATATCGGATATTTTGCAATGCGATATCAGTCTGAACGGCCAGGTTGCATTTATCCGACCTATATGTTATGGAAATGCCAGTACAGCCCGACTGCAACACGCTTGCGAACAGATATAGGTCACCGGAGCTGAGTGTCTTGTCATGAGAGTGTTACGGAGAGGCGATCACAGATATATTTAAACGTTCTTCTTGTCATTTGAAAATTAGGAATGAAGTCTGTGTCAGTGAAGCCGCTAACGTCGCATCCAAATACTCCATTGTACAGACGTAGCAGCCATTGCACCACAAAAGGCAAAAGCAAAAAACCTGGCTCTCCTCTTTTTAAATCTTCTACTTAAAATTATTTGACTGTAATGGTGCTGACTTTGGTTGTAGAGAAACTTTATCAGTGCCACACACGCCGATACGAGATGCCTCCATATTTACTTCCGTAAATACAGTGTGTGCTGCATGGTCACGTATCACGTCAGGACCTCTTTTGCACATGCGGGCCACTTCAGGGTCGCATTCAGTTCATACTGAGAACTGATAGAAGTCACATTTAATTTGTAATATGAACGAGCACACAAAAAAATCAGATTTCACAAAAAATCCGAACTGTGCATTAAGACCTGCTGTCTGAATGTAGCCGAAGTCTGCATGCTGCAGCCCAGACTGTGAAGTCAGTCCGGGCTCCAGCCCCGAAACAAGGCGCGGTACAGAACTCACCCACTTGTGGCATCCCTTATGAGATAAATAGTGACAAGTGGTGCAACATAACTACAGTTGTAGCGTACCACGTTGCTAAATATGGTTACTACGGCAACTGTGGAGCAGGCCGGCTTTATACAGCTGCTAAAAACCCTTGACCCCAGCCTGTACACTGGAGTACTTTGGCAAAGAAATAACTGCCTACCTCAGCTTTATCAAGAGCAAGGTGGTCTGTTATTTTTGCTCAGTATTGTATAAGTGGCTATATGGCAGTTGGAACCTGTGAATTTGACCTAGAACTGTCCTTTTGGTATTACTCTATGGAAAAATAATATATCGAGATATATATTGTGCATCGTCATTCCACAAAAAAAAAAAAAAAAAAAAAAATTCGAGATATGATTTTTGGTTTATGTCGCCCAGCCCTAGATGCTAACCTGAACACTTATATTGCAGGAAAGGAAACAATTTTCGGTATGCCTAAAACCATACTATGAACCAGTAGTATTTTCTAAATACACTGCACCAACATAAAAATCCCATAACACAACGCAGTCATGGAAACAGTGGATAATGACAGGTGGCAAACACAGCCCTGTATAAGCTCAGACACTGATCACACACAGATCACAATACATGCTGGTAGAGATGAGACTAATACTAATGTTACTACAATCACATGTCCCCCATCTGACAAAGAGGTTTTAGAAAGTAACATATATTCACATGGTGAACAGTGCATCTGGAAAGATACACTCCACTATTCACTTACACAACGTATGCAGAATGTTAGGATGGATTTTGTGTATGGAGCGTGGGATTTCGTAGAGATCTTAATTTTGTACAAGGGCTAGGTGGCAAGAAATAATTCTGGGCAGTTTGATTTGAAGCCAAACACCAGACTGAGCCGATAAACTGAATTTTACCACTAGATGTCTCACTTTCACTCAGCAGACAACTGGAAAATACTGAGTGGAACAAATGAGAACCTAACAATGAATGTAGTAACTCTAATCCTCTTGGTGGCGCTAACGGACCTCGACGCTGCATTGACCAAAACCAACAATGAGAAGAAGAAGGAGGAGCAAAGTGGTTCTACCTCTAGCACTGTCAAAACATCTGCCTATATAAGCTAAATCAGAAATACGTTTTCTACTGTTTATGTGCTGCCTTATATACATGTTTTGGATCACCTCTTTCATCAGCTTCAAATTTGACATGTTCTGTAATGGTGCTTTTGACGTCACTCAAAAAAACATGAACTTTCCTTTAAACAAGGCCATGTACATCTACCCCCCTGCCACCACCACCACTGTAATCTTAACATTGTCAGCTTCGCCTTGGCTGTAAACTCACAGCTCATAAAACACTCACAGTAAGTCTATTTACTAAGTTCAAAACATCAATATTACATTAACCCTTTAAGCGCCAAAGTCTCAATGTTGCAACAAGCAATATAACGGAATGAAACAGACAGCCGTTTGATATCAAAACTGAATATTTAACCCATAAAGACCCAAACATCCACCAATGAACTAAACCATCTACTGATCTAAAATGTTTAATACCTGTTGATCCACTAATTCTATCAATACATGTAAATAATTTGTGTAAAATGCAGTTCGTCATCTTTTCATGGTCATCAGATATGACCCATTTGGACGTTCAGAGGCTCTGTAGTGAACATGGAAACACTGTCATCTTCTACAACACTGAGTCACCTGTAAAACCCATGGAGTTTGACAAATGACAGTGGATGGAGACATTTGGTTTAAATTCAGTTAATTATAGATTTTGTTGAAAAAGTCCCCCTGTTTCCCCCTGTCTCTCTGTTTCTGATATAATAACCCTGAACTTTGAGCTGAGCTTTATGACACTACATGATCGTTCAAGTAAATAGAGGAAAATACAAGATTTTCACAGAAAAATGCAAAATGTAGAGGAAAATGTCAATAAATGGTGAATAAATCACTTGAGAAAGGTTAAAAAGAGAGAAAAATTCATTTGGGAACTGCCACAAAAGTAGCACTGGGTCTTTATGGGTTAAAACAAACAAACAAACAAACAAACAAACCCACCCTCTGGCACCTAAAAGGGTTAACCACATTGTAATGTTGCTTATAACAAAGGTCAGATAGGTTGTTGATGTAGGACACATTTTAATTTAACACAACCTGAAAAATGACAAATATTGGTTCAAGCTCCTACATCGGACTGACCCGTATCTAGTGTATACCTACAGTGTATTTGAATGGTGAAGGGTTGGCTCTTCTGTGTTGAAAGGGCTTCACTGGTGACAACACACTGGACAGAACGATGGTCGAGCTCTATCGTAGGTACTCCCCACAACGTGCTGATCGTGGTCGTCGTACCATCGTCGTTCACACTGGAGTTGGTTGTGATCTTCAGATTCAGATTCCCAAAAACCCAGTTCACTTGTGCAGGAGGCAGTGAACCAGATGCCGTACATGTAGCAAGAGAAACTTCTTTGTCACCCAAAGTAGGTATATCACTTTTCACGCTTATGACTGGTGGCACTAGAAGAGATACCATAGACAAAAAAAGGTCGACATGCAATCAGAGAGACACGAAGATAATGTTTCTCTTTCTCTCTATCATCTCCATCAGAACATTTACAAAACAAAGTCAAATCATACCGAGCACGTTGAGAGGTATCTCTGTCTGGTGATTTCCGCTGGGAAATAACGTGAAAATACACGTGTAGGTTCCTTGATCCATAAGAGTGACATTGGAAAGACGAAATGATCCATTCTTTTCATTAAAATTCGCAGCAGAAGTAAACCTCTCACCATGCACATTGAAAAACTCTGGTCCCTCTGGTAGGATGGTGAAGAAATTGATTTTCTCTGGGTTTTTTTTGGTCTTCTTTTGCCAAGAAATCTGATTGAGCTTCTCTGTTGTATCCTTGAGGATGCAGGGAAAAAAGGCCGTGGATCCTTGCACCACGGTTATGTTTCCTCCAATCACCTGGAGAGCTGTGAAGTGTAGTAAATGTTCAAAGCACATGTTAAAACACAGAGACAAACTTCAACAACAAAAGTTGAGTTTTGGACTACTTTGTTCAGTCTTTATATCATCTTCGTTTACTACTTGGGAACTAAAATACATCTCTATGCTGATAACACTAACATGTACCGTCCAGAATACATAGTACTAGGCCTGTAACGGTACACAAAATTTTCGGTTCGGTACGTTTTCGGTTTTCAAAGCCATGGTTCGTTTTTTTTCGGTTCGGTATGGGAAGAAAGAAAACCCCTCAAAATGTCTATTAATGTATTTATGAATTTTTTAACATTTTTCCCTCAATTTTTGGAGACAATAGAATATAGAAAAACAGGAATAATATAATTCTGCTGCTACAAATCAAATAGAAAATAAAATTAATTATTAATATTACTAAATGTATTTTAAACATTAGTATTTCACTTTTCCCTGAAAGGTAGTTTCAAACAAACAAGAAAAATCTAATCACAGTTCTGTCAGTTCACATTCTGCATAAAAATAACAAAAAAATTCCACATGAAATGCAACATTAACAAGAGGGTAAACTGGTATTCTGTTGAAACAAACTGAAGAGAAACATTGACAACACAATGAACCAAATTATTTATTTTAGGACAGAGAACAAACTGTTTAGGACACTGTGTGTATTTGTGTGTGCCTGTGTGCACGGGGGATTTTTAATTTTTTTTTGTCGGAGCTGGGGGGTAGGGGGGGCGCGCAGTTATATACCTGGGGGTGCGGTCCATAACGAACGTAACGAATGCTGTCGTGAAACGAAAGTGAAACTTTATACTTTCAACATTCTATTTATTCCTCTATTATACAGCGTGTGTGATAGACACACAGACAGACAGACAGAGCTAGTGTAAGTGTTTTAGGACTACCGTAGTTCCTAGGGGCCAAACAACGTCCGTCTTATTAACGTCTCTTTCCTCGTTGTTGTCTTTCACCTGAACCTGAACTGATCCAAACTGGACTGTAATGATGGTGGAGGGTCTTCAGTCTCTTCCTTCCAGGTTCACATCGTATTTGTTGTTTTTTTTTTTAACCTTATATCAACTGCTATTTCATATTTCGGGTCAATGTGTGCTCCTTCAATAAGTCTGTGTGAAACTTGCGCGGATTTAAAGTTCCGCATCGAACAACGTCTTTCATTCCTTTTTCTTTTTCCTCATCATACTGTGCAGTTTCGGTACAGCTGTGTACCGAACCGAACAGGTATGTACCAAAACTGTCCAGTTCGGTACGTGTACTGTTACAGGCCTACATGGTACATTCAGCTGTTTAAGCCCTATAATGCTACTATGTTTGCTGATTTATGCTGCACTTAAGTGGTTCTATTTTTTTCTCCAGAACATCTATAATTAAATTTAATAACTACCAATTTTGTCATCCCTCATAAAAGACAAGAACGGTAAAAAGAGTTACAGAATACAACTATCTTAGTTTGAATGAGAATGATAACAACCTAAACCTAAATATCATGTGACTGAACTGGTAAACAAATTAAAATAGAAACTGTTTTCTGGTATTGGTGTTTTATTGAGATTAAACATGTTTTCCTTTGCTTTGTAAAATGATGCTCATTGAGGAAACTCTCTTATCAGTTATAAAGTATGGTAACTAGTAACGCATGCTTTAGTTGCAACTGTAAAACCATCGGACGCTCTTTCAGATTCTGTGCAAAGATATATTATCAGTGACTAGGGCTGGGCGATCTTGTCAAAAGATTAGGACTATCTTTTGAGTGCAAGTGTTGATTCATTGGTGGTTTTCGTAGCTGTAAGTGTGGTCAGGTATGCGAATTCTCACTGCTGCAGATAGTTTGCAATATAATTTCTACATAGAACCCCTTTAAAATCATGGAACCACCCAGCCCTAGTGGTGATAATAATAATATCCATAAGTATGAACTAAACTTAAATCTTTAAGTCTTAGGGTTCTTAAACTCTGTAAGGAAGGAGGTGCAACTTCACCACTGGCAGTGTAATAGAATTTTAACTTCTTTATCTGATTCCCTTCTTTGTTCCCGTATCCTTTCCTGAATACCCTTCCCCACTGCATGCTAACTTTCCCAAATACTCCCCACTGCCTGCTACCTTGACCCAAACCCTGCTGTGTGTGTAAATTTTCTTGCAAGGTAACAAAAGGTAACTGACTGTTAAAACCTGGGGCTCATCACACAATCAAAAGGCCCTTTGAGGAGACTGGAGGGGTCACTTGGAAATGTGACATAAATGCATATAAAAGGTGGATTTTGTGAGAAGTTCTTTGTCTTTTTCTTCACAATCAGCGCTCGTGTGCAGAACTGACCTTTCTTGACAAAGAAATAAAATCTTGTCAGCCGGCAGAAGTCTATATTTCATTATTCACCAGCAGCAGACAAAAAATTCCGTAACAGCAGTCACAAAATCTTTTAGATATTAATGGCCAACACATCCTGCTGTCCACCACAGAGATTAATGTATAGTTGTAAAAAAATATATATAATTAAAATAAAGCAGTGTTTTGAAAAATTGCAATCATCTACTTTTCTTGTCAGTACTTCTTAGTTTTCTGCATCAATGGACAAAAAGTCCATAATTACCTTTCAGCATATTACAAATAAAGAGATGTGTGTGTAGGCTAAATGGAGACACTGGACTTTTTTTCTTTATGATTTCAATTCCTCTAGCTTTAAGGCTCTCATTTAGAAATCATTGATTTTTAACAACAGACAAATGAGATCTGCAAACACTGCTGTAATGGGAAAAGGTTTTCAGACAGCCTCAAAATTGTACAAAATCTCAAATATCATCATAAAATATTTGCAGAAAAAAAAAAATTCTGTTTCAAAATGTGCAAACATGCAAATGATTTTTTGTTTGTTTGTTTGTTTGTTTACTCTTCAGAAGAAAAAATTACAAAACTAAATTCCTCACAGTTTCAACATGTCTCGTCCTGGATGTGTTTCAGTTTTGACCTCGAGGGAATAGTGCAGGTGCAGAAGTGTGACATACTGTATGTGATCACAAATGCGGGGGGGGGGGTGTCCAAAAAAAACCCTGTACATCACATCTGCCATTTTAAAAAGGAACACCATGCAAGTACTGGACAGTCCAGGACGCAAGTCATGTTAAGAACATAGATGACAAATGACAAAGCATTTGTGATTATGATGCATTAAACTTTATCTAGACTTTATAAATAATTATAAACCAATCACATGATAAGACATGAGCCAAAAACCAGGAAGTGACTCAGGCTTTGTTTGGATGGACACGATGCTGATATTGGGGGTAGGGGGGACTGAGGTCTAAATATATTTCTTTTCATATAAAGCTATTTAAATTTCACATATTGTACTTTGCACCGTATTTGTATCTGCATTATTTATCCTTTAAGGGTTTATTGTTTTTAACCTCATAGCTTTCTATATGTTTTAACTGCACTTCCATCATTTATCCAAAGGGAATCCCCGTTGACAGAATTGCGTTTTATCTTGTTTTTATGGGTTTCTAGGCCTGGGAAAATCGGACTAGAAAAACAGATGACATCACATTCTTTCATGCATCAGTACAACTACTGCCAAGCGAGTAAATGTTTTATAAGGTTAAAGAAGATTAAATGAGAATTTTCCCACGATGACTAAAGCTACACATGTAATATTACTGTAAGCTAAGGCTAATTTGTGTCAAGAAAAAACCTAAAGAATCCAAATTGCTGGAGAATAAAGGGGAAAAAACTGTAAAAACGAGCATTTTCGCACATACCTTGTACGTCTTTGTGTAGAATCAGCATAAATATTAGTGGAAATATCATGGCCCAAGTGGAACAAAAGCCACATTTTACGTAAAATGTCGACGGTAAATTATTCCAGTTCTAACAAATGGACCATAATAATGTTCAGAAAAGCAGCCTCACCACAACCTGTGTTCGTGGATCTGCAAATGGAGCAGACTGTGGGAGGAGACCAGTGTCACATGGACCCATACAGATACCCCATTTGGTCCAGGAAAATAAGACAGTTACGACGGCGTATTAGGGCCACATAAGAAAAAAAAAACGCTTGTCACTACGAGAATGAAATCGTTATTTAACGAGAATAAAGTCGTAGTTAAAATTAAAAAACATTGAGAAGAAAGTCGTTATATTTCAAGAATAAAGTCATAATATAATGAGAAGTTGTACCTACTCATCGATGTAGAACTGAACATTTTCTGTAGTTCTTCTTTCATTTGGGGTTAGACAAAGGCCAAATACTGAGTCTGTCCTCCATGAACACATCAGTCGAAGGACTTTGAACAGAGTTTACACACATGTGGGTTTGTTGTAAGAACTGAACTGTAGCAAATTGTCTCTTTCATGGAGGAGAACCTGATGAAGTGGTCATCAGCGGATACACCAGAGAACTAAACAGAGAGGGTCTGTTGTTTCTGAATAAACTGTGGGGATGATACTGAGTTTTTGAGGGAAAGTTGCTGCTTCCCTTGTTGCCTTCGCTGTGAAACCGGAAACTCTGTAGAATTTTCAAAATATTACGAGTTTAATATAAAAGTACGACTTTATTCTCGTTAAATAACAACTTTATTCTCGTAGTAACAAACGTATTTATTTTATGTGGCCCTAATATGCCGTCGTATAAAATAACTATCTAACTGTAATAATAACTAACTATACATGTCAACTCCAATTAAATTAAATTATGAAGATATTTACATTTAAAAAATCTCCTTTCACCAAAAAAAAGTGAATAACCTGGAAAAAAAAAAAAAGTAATAAGTGCAATTCTAACTATATTATGCCTCAGTTTATCATTTATACATGTGCATTACAGACTGGATCTATAAAGGTACAAAACATTTAGTAACAGGCATAATTTTGTTAAAATCTGGACTTTAGAATTTGGAGTTTGGAACTAAAATGAGTTTGACAGCCCTAACTTTTATCCCAGGGGCCATATTATAACCTTTGACATCCCTGCTCTGAAAACTGAATGGAAAAATCACATGTGGATTATTTTTTTCCCAAAAGAGGACAGAAACAAGGCAAGACAAGACGTAACAAAAATGAAACACTATGAAAATGACATGAAAAAATACACAAGACAAAACTGATGTAAAAAGTGGCAAAAAAAAACCCCAAAACAAACAAGACAGAAATGGCAGAAGAGAAATAGTGTAAACACAATGAGATGAAAACAACATAAGAGATGAAGACAATAAAATATAAGAAGGAAAAATTGTATATTGTATCTGCCCAAAGGATCAATAAAGTCTAATTTAATTTAATCTGATTTGACCTAATGTAATTGAAATAAGTAGGATTTATTTACATTTATTTATATATTTAAAAAGCCAAAAAAAAGTATTTCACAGGGAGCTACTGGTATTAGACAAACCAGAGGTGCTCATGGAGAGGGCATGAACAAAAGGAAATAAGCAAAAATCCAGGCACTCACCTGGTTGGAAAAATTAGAAACTGTAAAAAACCTTTATTTCATGAACGCCTGTTGATTATTTCATTGGGGCTGGAGTTAAAAATACACCAACACGTGTCGGCATACGCCTTCTTCAGGGTGTTACAAAGAAAGAGGGAGACACTAATTTATACTCATGAACTGCAGGTGTGGCAGCCAGCGACACAACTGCAAAAAGTTTAACAGGCACCAAAAGGGGGGAGTAAGTCGCCACTTTCTTGTAGTTAAATATTAGACATATTCTGTCCGCTATTTGCTGTTTGGGTGCTGTTGGCAGCTGTGGATCTGCAGGGGCAGCACAGGGTGGCAGCTGCAGGACCAGATGGCAATAAGAATATGACGTTGATGGAAATACAAACAGTGTGATGACAAGATGTCTCAAGATCATCAGTTATAGCCATGTATTCTGGCACTCAGTAAAGTTTCCATGCCACCATCTTAATATGGAATGTTTCTCTGGCATGTATTCCTGGTTAGGCTATCTATCAGATTCTGAATATCTGACAGCCCTGTGTATTCCAGAACCTGATGTTTGGGAATCTGTTTTTCTTTACTCAGATAAAGTTTTTCCACCTGAAGTTGGGGGCATAAATGGTCAAAAATTCCCCTAAATGCAGGAAATGAGGTGTTGAACACTTAGAATTTCCTGGTGGAGCCCCTCCAGACCCTCCGTCCCTCTAAACGCTCTCCACCCAATGTGGATATGAAACCCGTACACATGTGTATATGGAAATTTTCCCTGTGTTTTAGGACAAACATCTGAATGCGGGCTGCTCCCTTCTGAATTTTACAGGGAGCCTAAAAATGATTACTATTAAAGTATTTAGGAGATTAAGAATTAGATTTAAAATACAATTTGCACTCTCAAATAACAATGTTGTCAGATCACAATTTGTTGAGAAAGTTAATTTTTGAGTGAAAAAAAAAATCCTTAAAGGAACATCGATGCAATATAATATCACGAACAGAAAAAGCACATGAGGAATTTTGTTAAAACATCCAACATGCACATGAGAATTTAAAACAATATCTGTCAAACGAAAGAGACACTGATCTGTAAACAAAACAAAACAAAAAAATACAAGTGGTGCCAAGCACAAAAAACTCTGCCCTTCGCACATATAGTTTATTTTGGCATCGATCCAGCTGATGTCATCCTGTCCATGTATGTGCTGATGTCAGTATTTCAAATGTCTCTACATATGTGCAAAGTTTGAAGTAAATTGACACAAAATTGATGTTTTTTTATAAACGTGAAATCTCGCTCATTACAGGAGGGAAAAATAGAGGTAAAAAATTCATAAAAAATTTGAACTTTGACCTACTTTTGCCAAAATGTAATAACATCTATTCTGGGTCACTGGCAATTTATAACCCAAATTTAGTAGGAATTCAAATTATAGTTTTGCTGCTACAGACATTTGAAATTTCACCCATTATAAGCAAATAGGAAATTTTTTTTTTTGAAAAATTCATAGAAAATTTGGACTTTGACCTACTGTTCCCAAAATGTAATGAGATTCATTCTGGGTCACTGGCAATCTATAAACCCAATTTGGTATGAATTAAACCAATAGTTTTGCTGCTAGAGTGTTAAAAAACTAACTAACTAACTTAATTACTTTGGGGCATTATAATATATATGAATTAAAAATGTAACATTTAAATTTTAATATTAACATTCAGTGAGAACTAAATAAAAACATGCATATATACACAGATTATTCATGTAACGAATTAATTTAGTGGGTTGAGTAAGTTTATTTTGGAGATTTACTCATACTCTTTAAGTGGTTTATTGTCACTGCACAACACCTGAAAATACTGGGTAACTTTTACTCTGAAAATTCAGTGCATTTCAATTTGCACGTGTTTCAAAAACTTTAGAACTGGTGGGTTTAAGCTGGTCCACCAGTGTGGTTGAAGGTGGAATCATCCAGAACACCTGTTCTTGGAGCGGCCATTTTGAAACCCCATGAGTCATTGTGGCCTTGCTCATTCTAGTTTGGAAATCCTACTCATTCTAAACCTTTCGACCTCTCCATTGGGGAAGGCCTTCCTCTTTTATCTCTCATGATGAGAGCCTCTTGTGAAAAATGAAACCCAAAACTACACAGAGATCCATTCCAAGTTAGACTGAAAATATTTAAATGTCCTGTTCCCTTCACTTCCTTTTCTACCTCTGCTTTTGCGTAACTGCATAAAATTACCCATGTATTGCTTACGTGTGTTGCTGTTGCAGTATTTTGTTTGAATAAAAAACAACCTTGTAAACTAATCATTCTTTGTTGCACTTTCTTCAGTTATTTAATTTGCTTGCACTTAGAAAGATCAATTTACTTATACTTGATATTTTAATTAAATTAAATAAACTTATCTAGTAGATATGAAGTAACTGAACTTAAGTTAAACAGCAGCTACATGTAAGACTGACCTAATATTTTGATGATCTTAATCTAATAATTAAGTAGCAGTTACTTACTATCTTTACAAATATTAAGGTTAATAGTAAGTAAGTTGTACTTCATATTATACCATTGAAATTTACTTAAAAAAGTGAGTGCAAATTGTTACGAGGATTTTTAAAGTAAATTCTACAAACCTTTTTTTCAGTGTAACTAATTAATTAACTAACTAGCTAACAAACAAAGAAACAAACCAAACCAAAAACAGTGCGCCTTGCCTCCCCTTTGAGTGATGGGGTAAGAGCAGTAGAAAAACAGCTTTTCCACTTTATTCAGAAAAGATAAATGATCGTGTCCAAACAGGAGTGACAAACATCCTGATTGTACTTTAGCACAACTGAAGCCTTCAAGAAACAGAATGACACAATAAATCAAACAGAGAATGTTAGACAGCATCGACGTGTTGAAAACAGACTTTCATTGGTCATATAATGCTGACTGTGTAAGGTACAAATGAAGGCGCTATTATATTATCTGCCACCATATGTTTGGTTGGATTGTCTTTGTTTAAATAAAGCTTAACTGTAGCAGTGGCAGAGACAAATACCAGAGACGGAAATGTGGTCAGGGAGAACTTTAGAGGTAAGATTTAAAATGCCAAAGGAATTTAAAGGGGAAGGGAAGAATGAGAAACATGGGTGTTTTTAGCCAGTTTAGGGGTGCTGAAGCACTCCTAGATTGATTCCCAGCACGACTAAAATGTTTTAAGGTTTCTGATTTTTTTCGTTTTTCTTGTTTACTTTATGTGTGGGAAATATAGATAATTACAGAGTTTAAAATTAAGGATTGTGATTACATTGTTCACAGACATGGTTCGCAGACACCACCATTCTTTTTTTTTTTTTTTTTTTTTTTGGTGTTGTATTTGTGTGTTCTGAATATTTGACAATTTTGAAAAGTATTGTAATTTCTAGCTTATTCTAATTGTCTCTGAACGCCTCATGTATTGTTTACGTGTGCCTGCCTTGAACATGAGGAGATTCAGTTACGCACAGGGCTGGTGTGAGGGACTTTAACAAATTTTGGCTTGAAAATAAAAAGTTTTGCTGCAAGCCTACTCTAGTCTTCTTCTGTGCCTAAACCAGCTGCCACATCTGTCCATTCTTAACATGCTAGAAAAATGTCAAAACCACATACAGTACATGGTTGAAACGTAATATTTTAACAACAAAAGTACAACCCCCCCCCACCTTGTCTCGGAAGTGGTTTGATCCACTCCATCCCTCCCCCTTTCCCTGACTCAGACTCTGGGCTCTACCTGTGTAGAGCAGTGCGCATGTGCTTCCTCCTACAGTTGGGATGCAGTAGTGGTGGAAGTACCTGAATGAAACCAGGACATTTGTTTACTTCTGCCTCTGCCAGTCCCAATTTTTGCTGCATTGAAACATAGATCACTGTTTATGCTGTTAGGTGTGAGTTAGCTGATGTTTTTTCTAGCTAGGAAATGTTCCATGTGGTTCAGTCCAACTCTGTCCTCTGTTTGAACTGGACTGACAGAAGCTGCTGTTGTGTCTGTGCATGTGTTCAGATTAAAGACAAGGTGCTACTGACTTTATCTGACTGGATAACTGACTGGATGAACATTAACTCATATTGTGTGTGTGTGTGTGTGTGTGCATGTGTAGAGAGCCAGCCTCATCATGAACAAATGATTTTTTTTAATTTTTTTTTTCTAAAAAAAGAAAACAGTCAGATTCAGGTAAGAGTGTAAGATCAACTTGTGTAACCTCATTTTCCACAGCAACAAAATATCTATTACAATGATATTATAAACTGAATAAATGTACCAGTTTATATCTCTTATTAGATATAAAACACACTGTTTGGTTATTTGCCTTTTGGTTAAAGCACAAAGAGAGAGAGGAGACCAGAGAGACACTTAACATAGACACTGGTCTACAGTTCGTTTGTTTTTTTTTTTGTTTTGTTTTTTTTTAGAAATTGTCTGCCTCAGATTAAACGTGCTAAATGTTACGTATTTTAATCAGATTAATTGGAAAACAAATGACAAAAGTGCTGGTTTGCTGATGTTTTGACAGTATGATACAGTGTTATTCTACATATATATTGGTTTGTGTATATTTATACAACAGATTTACAAATGTTCACTGATAGAACCTGTAAAGGGAATGTATTTTCATGTGCAGACAGTGTTTTGAAGTAGATCTGGTCGCTCTGACACTAATATTCCTCTGGAGTTAAACTCATTCTCTCGTATATGTATATGTACATGTACATGTATATGTATATGTGTACGTTGAGGAGCTGCTGTATCAAAATGGAAGATTGTCTTCCACCAGAAATTAGGATTAGGGTATATTTCTTTTATGATTCCAATCCATTCCTCTTTTACTGTGGCTCAGCATTTAAATAACTTTTATCAGATTTGATGGTTTAGTCACAGAGTTTCTCATACCCAAAAAATGTTATGCTTTTCTTTCACAAATGTGGGAACGATGGTCCAAAATTGCGGTAAAATGTACAAAACAGTGAAATTTCTCTTGCCTGGCCAGCCAGCGCTCTGGGTGCTCAGCCCCCATAAACTTCTGATCCTAGAATCGCCCCTGATGAGAAACAGGCCAAGGCCAAAAAATACCCCAAAATGTTCTAAACCTGAGCTAAAAGACCAGTGTAAGAGGGAAATATCAAAGATTAGCATTATAGCATTATAAGTAATTTAGACTCACCAAATTCCATCATCTGTCACTGGATTAGTTTTAGAATTTTGCAAAAATACACCTTTATGTTGTAGAAGAAAATTTTCACAGTAATAAATAGATGTGAATCAAAGTAGATTATATGAGGAAACAGTTTTCAAGAGTATATATTTGTTGCACAGCTGGACAGGATGCACTAACATAACTTTTTTTAAATTAAAACAACCTCTTGGCTTTTTATTTTTGATATTTATCGCCATCTGCTGGACATTTGTGACTTACTGTTAAAATTCCATATAAAAAGGCAAACCACAAAAGCTGATATATATTCCAAAATTAAATCTATTTTATTTATGTTACAGTTTAATACACACAGCCATAATCTCTGATGTGCAGTGTTTGTTGTGGGAGATCATATCAGTTTAATTCTCTCTGGGTTGTACAGTATGTTTTAAATAACATTGCTGAAGCTCGTCATCTGATGGGATCATAAATTGAATTGAGCCTCTCCATGTACCGACTCCTCTGCCTGTTACTGAACCACTGGTCACTGTCGTTGTGTGACTGAGGAACCACCATCTATGGGGTAAAGTCAAAAAAGAGGGTTGTTTTGATTTCAACAAGGAAAAAAAAATAAAGCAGAGAAAAACAAGAGTAAAGAGATGAAAAAAGGATCCTCTGACCTGTATTTCTGCATATGTAGCTTGTGGATCTGGACACAGTGTTCTGTTTTGTACTGATTCCTGGTTTGATGACCTACGCTTACGTTTTCTGCAAAGATAAACAGATAATTTGGGATACAGCATTTTCAGTTTCATTATTATTATTCACTCTGCATTTGTTAAATATTTTGTCTCGTTAAAAACCAAAGCACTGGCATAAATACATTCATTAAATTAAACAATGTTTATAAAGCTGCTTTTTGAATATGTTCATTTTATCCCTTTGTTGATGCATATGGGCAGAAAAGTACGAAGTTAAAGGACCACATCTTTTTTAGCCTAAATTCACCTTCGTATTATGGTTATTATTATTATATTTATCCATATATTAATCTGAAGTTATGTATGTATCTACAGTCCCAGAGTGTGTATCTTTGATGATTGTTGCCTCCGCCAAGGAGGTTATGTTTTTGCCAGGGTTTGTTTGTTTGTCTGTCCGTCAACATAACTCAAAAAATTATGGACAGATTTTGATGAAATTTTCAGGGTTTGTTGGAAATGGGATAAGGAAGAAATGATTAAATTTTGGTGGTGATCGGGGGTGGGGGGGCCCACAGGGGGGGCCACTGATCAGCCTTGGCGGAGGTCTGCGCTCTCCGAGTGCTTCTAGTTTGCTTAACTTTTTAACAAAAATACAAGTCTTTTATTTGACAAAACACATTGAGTAGTTTGACATATTATGTTAAATTTAGTAAGAACCAGGCCATATGTAGCTTTGGAGGTAATTTTTGTATCACTGTGACAAAGTGCTGAAAAGTCAACATTTACTGTAAAGTTCACCCAAAAGTCATCTGGGTTTTTAGTGTGTGTATAAATGTGAAGCAAATATCAACAAATAAGGAACTGTGAGCTTTTTGTTCTGCAGATTTAACCCTTAAAGACCCACAACGATTTTACAATTTCCAAATTATTTTTTCTTTGTCTTTCCCAAATGATTTATCACCATTTATTATAATATTATCCTCTGAATTCAGCGTTTTTCAGTAAAATCAGGTATTTTTCTCTGTTTATTTTACTTATTGTGTGGATGTTTGTAAAAGCTCAGAGTAAATTCAAAGGTTATTAGCTTGATTAAGAAAAAAATGTGGAAAACATAACTTTTTCAACTGAATAATATAAAAAATAAAAATGTGTCTATAACCACTGTCATTTATCAAACTACATCAGTTTTAGAGAAGATAGCGGTGTTTCCATGTTTATTACAGAACCTCTGAATGGGTCAAATCTGATGACCATGAGAAGCTGAGAAATTACATTTTACCTGCACTATTTACTTGCATTGATAAGAATAGTGTTTTCACAGTTATTAAACATTTTAGATCAGTGGATACTTTTGGACAGTGGTGGATGTTTGGATGTTATTCAAGCTCAAATTCTGATGTTCTTCATAACAAATGCCATGAATATTCAACATCTGGTCAAAAAATAATCTAGAAGAAATGAATATTGTAAGAACGTTATGTCAACAGAGTGAAATTATACATACAATCATAGGTGGTCTGATAATTATTTCCCCAATCATGTGTGTTCATTATCAGGTATTTAGTTCTATGTACTCAGTAAACGTTGCCCTTTTACTGTAACCTCTATTTACTATATTTACAAATCTTAAATCTCAAAGTTACTACTCACAGGCAGAGACAGATGAACAAAGAGAAGCCAAGAAGAAGCAAACCACTTATAGGGAGTAATGTGTACAAATGCCATGATCCACTGAGTTCTGCAGAACAGAAGATCATCATCAGTTCCACAAATGAGCAGTTTGAGCTTTATAATTCACCTTGACTGGTGTAGAAATGATGAGTTGATTGGTGCTTTACCTACCTTTACCTTTGGGATTCTCAGTCACAGTTAAATTCCATGTAAAAACCTTTGTACCTCTTTTGCCACTTAAAGTACAGCTGTAGAGTCCAGCATCTTCATCTTCAGCTTTAATTATGGTCAATGTTGAGTTTGAAAAGTTTGTGTCTATGTTAAATCTATGATGAGTAAAATTTGAAGTAGTATTCTTTGATCTGTCATGAACATACATATATCTGCTGTTGTTCCAGACCACTTGTGTTAGATTTCCAATGGATTTGTTGCAGGAGAAAGTGATGGATTGTCCTCTGAACACTTGTACGTTACTGACGTCAGATGAATCTGGAAATCAAAAAAAAAAAGTCAAAAACTCAAACTGCAGTTAAAATAGCATCACAACAAAGAAAAAACTGCATCGTACCTGCAAAGATGTTGAATGATAACAAATGAATGAGGAGCAGAAATGCCCGATTCATCCTGAACATGAGAACCATCAAAAAGAAAGAGATTGACTGGAACTTCATCATTTAAACAGAGAAAAGGAAGTGGTATGTGGCAAGTGTTTGCACCAATGGCAAGTTATATGTCACGCCTAGTACGTGGCGTTAAGGCTGGCTTCTTCTTGCAGTCTACTTTGGTCTGTTTTTTCACTCTATAATGTTATTCAAAATGCACATCTAAGTAAGTATTGTCACACCTCGTTGATGTTGCATAGTGAATTTTCACACTAGTGTGGGATGTTTAACACTTCTGGCAACGAACAAAATCAGGTCAGGTGGCAATGATGTTTATCAGTGCAGAATTAAAGCAACAGAGTAGTTATTTACTACTTAGTCTTTAAACAAATCAGTTAATTTGTTATAAATGAGAGAGGAACAAATATAAGGGACACATTAAAAGTTCTAACAAAATGTAATCTGTAGATAATCTACATCAGAGTGAAACATCTTCAGCTTCTATACATCATGGACCAAGAGGCATGAACTGAAAATACTGACAACAGGATAAAAGTAGAAGCAGGAAGCTTTGCTGATAATGATCAAGTCACTTGTGTTCACCAGTAAATGTGAATATTTCACCATTCTCCAACTGCATTTCATGGAATCACATATAAAAGAGAGCTTTCATCAGATGAGACACTGTCTTAACATTAGACCAGATTTAATAACTTAATGGACAAGAAATCATCAAGTCTAATGAGCAAAGAGCAGAAAAAGTAGATTTAATCAGTATCATGTGACTACTACACATTTGTTGCTGTTTCCAATAGTGACCATGCAGGTGTACTCTGAAGAAAACCAAAAGGTATTCAATGAAAACTCTCTGTAGATTAATAGCAACACACTTTTTATCCAAATAACCTTGTTGTGTTTCATGGTTCGGTCCACCTGCAGGTTCCACTAGTATTCATCTGTGACAAACATGGAAGCATGAGCTGCTGTGGTCTGTGGTCTGGTTCAGCAGTGTACATGTCCAAGTAGAACCTCCACCCACACAGTTATAAGCGCTGTGGCTCAATGAAAAACTCTCATTTCCTTTATTTGTTCTTGCATACGAAGAAAGGTCAG